>NC_043013.1:8592204-8609704 GCF_006345805.1 Octopus sinensis
ATATATATATATATATATATAGAATGTGTATATATAATATATATTATATATATAATAAATGTATATATATATATATAATATATATATATATAATGTGTATATATATATTAATGTATATATATATATATTATATATATATATTATATAAATGTAATATATATATATATATATATATATATTAATAATGTATATATATATATGTATATATATATATATATATATATATATATATATATATTTTATATACATACAAACACTCACGCTATATTTGTTGGTGTTTTTTTGGTGTTTTTAATTAGGGGGTTAACAGTGTTGACTAACCCCTACCTTTGATTTCAGGGTCAACACATTTTAATCTGTGATGCCTTTTAGTTTAATTTTCTTTTATAACTGTCAGATGTTTTTTAATGTATTTATTTCATCACATCGATTTAGCAAAATAATGTGTATGTAAGTATGTATGTATGTATGTATGTATGTATGTATGTATGTATGTATGTATGTATGTATGTGTGTGTGTATGTATGTATGTATGTATGTATGTATGTATGTATGTATGTATGTATGCATGTATGTATGTATGTATGTGTGTGTGTGTTTGAATGCATATGTGCACGTACGTATGCATGTATGTGTATATGTTCATGTATGTGTATGTGTGCATGTATGTATGTATATGTGTGCATTTTTGTATGTGCATGAGCGCATGTATGTATGCATACGTATGTATGCCTGTATGTATGTGTGTGTACATATGTATGTTCATTTTGTATATATGTTCGCATGTACACATGTACGTATCTATGTAAGTGTGTGCATACCTTTTGTACGTATGTATGTATGTATTATGTATGTACGTATGTATATATGTAAGTACGTACGTACATATTTATGTATGTATATACGTGCATATGTATGTACGTACGTACGTATTATGTATTGTGTATACATGTATGCAGTACGTATGTGTGTACATAGGTACGTATGTATGTATGTATGTATGTATGTATGTAATGTACATAGCATATACCTGCAGTTTATCTTGTAGGAACATAAGTCTTATTTTTTTTTGCCATAAAATTTTAATGATGTTTTATTTCATTATTGTTCTTCTTTTATCTGTTTTCCTTGTGTCCTAATTTATTTTCCTTTTCCTTTTCCTTTTTTTTTTTGTTTTTTGGTATGCGGCGATGATATTCTGTAACCTAATTCGATGTGATGTTTAATATATATGTAAGCAACGTAGAAAGATATTACATTGTATTTACACACCGGAATGTTGTTGACATTCATTTAACGAACTTTCAATGATCACTTTATCGAAATCTCTTTATTTCTTTATCGACCTAACAATCAGATAACGCTCGTCACAATTCGCTTCTATTGCTCCCTTAATTGCGCTCTTCTCTCGCATATGGGTCCTAATTGTTTGACACTGTAGCCTTCTCATAATCTTGGCCAGTGCTTTTCAACCATTTTTTAAACCTTTATACCCCCTTTTCATTATTATTCTATTTTGGTGACCCCCCAAAGCCATTTGGTGTTTAACCCTTTAGTATTCAGATTTACTCTGTCAAATGTAAAGCCTGTTTAATTACATTGTTTTAAATTAATTGTACAGCATCTTGTAACTCTGAGATTTTGATGATGTCCCTGTTTAATTTTAGAATGACTTTGTAGGGTAGGTGTGAGAGGTCAGAGCTGGCTGGTTTGAGCATAAAACAGGAAGGCAATTTTGGCCTGATATGGCCGGTTTAAACACTAAAGGGTTAAAGACCAGCTTTATAAATGCTTCTTTCAAAATTCCTAATTTGTCTTTCACACATTGGCTTGTGTAGGTTGAACTATGTTAAATGTCAGAGAAAGAAACCAAGCTTTTTCTTGCAATAAATACATCCAAGATAACATTTCTTCATGGACCCTTAAAATACTACTGTAGATTCCAGTTTACTATTTTGCTTGCGCAGACCCCCAAAAGTCTTACATGAAACTCCAGGGGTCACATGGACCTCTGTTGAGAACCACTGGTGATGGCAGTCTTTTGAATGGTTTCTTCCGTTCTTTTGGATATCATTTGACAACTGCAAGAGTACACCAGTTGCCTTTGAACTTTGCGGCATGTCTAACCCAGCGGAACTTGCACTTTCACTATTACGCGATCACATCGTTCGCTCCACTCCGTTCTTGAATAACTTCACTTCGGATATGCTTCTGAAATGATATACTTTGCTTGGATCTTCCGATAGTCCTTTATTGTGGCCAGTCGTTGTTCTTCTTTCTTCATCGTAGCCCACTTCTCACTTACATATAAAAGCGCAGGTCGGACTACGTTATTCAAGATTGGGATCTTTTCGGTTTGAACGGCAGTTTTTAAAAATAATTTCCACCTAACTAAACACTTTTAAACTTCGTATACTGGTTGAATGTGTTTATAAAACATCTTTTTCTCTTGGCTTTATTAAGAAAATTCTATGGTTTGTAAGATATTTGTTGTTGTTTTTCTTCAATTTCTGAAATTTCAACCAATCAATGACGTCTATTGAGGTGAAAACATTCTATGCCGTATGAAAATGTCCCTCGTTTAAGAAACAGATTGGGTTTATTTACATTTGTGAAGAAAAAAAGATACCCTTCCCCCCACCCCTAACCCTAACCCTAACTCTAACCCTAACCCTAAAACAGATTGAAATGCAATAGATCGATATTAGGGTCATAATTATGGGTGACAATTTCATATGACACCGCTAGAAAAAACTGCCGTTCAAACCGAAAAGATCCCAAGATTGGCTCGTAGTATATAATTCGATCGTGCTTTGAGCACAAATTTAATCAAGACAAACGCCCTTCATCTTACTCTAACTCTACACCAGATTTCAGTGTTCATGTCGTCTTCACGTACTCCTTTACTTCTTCCGTATCATCATTTCCCACCATTTGGCCAATTGACACAAGACTAAATTGTCAATATGCTATAAATATATATAGTCGTTTGACTGCGGCCATGCTGGAGCACCGCATTTAGTCGAGCAAATCGACCCCGGGACTTATTCTTTGTAAGCCTAGTACTTAGTCTATCGGTCTCTTTTTGCCGAACCGCTATGTTCGTCACGGAGACGCAAACACACAGCATCGGTTGTCAAGCGATGTAGGGGGGACAAACACAGACACACAAGCATACACACACACACACACACACACACACACCTATATATATATATATATATATATATATATATATATATATATATATATATATATATATACAAGGTCTTTCCCTTGTTCTTTTTTCAGATGAGTTTTATTATTTATTTTATAACTGTTTTTTTCTCATTAGTGGTATAAATTCAATTAGTTTACAGTTATTTTCGGTTTACTAGATTAACTATGTTAATCAGTACTTAACTATGTTCTTCGTGCAGAGGCACCCCTGGAAAGTTTTCTACCACTATTACACTAAATTGCCTAATCAGTACATTATTGCTCCATCCTCACAGATGTTTACCGTTTCATTGAGCTTCCTCCTTTCCGTTGTTGTCAGTGGCATTTCTGATTTTCCATCCATGGCCTCTCAGATGACTATTCAGTGACAGATCTACATGGTTTAAAGCATAGATGACAGACGAAATTTGTAACTTACTATGTTTCCAACTGGTTTCGTTTGCACACGTTACCATTCTTCTGTCGCCATTGGACTTTCAGTAGATGGGACGACACATGTGGTCATCATAAAAAAATATCTGTACATAACTGGATTATAAGGATAAATCCCTGTACCAATACGAGTACCACTCTCTGAGTATCCGTGATTAGGACCTAATAATTGGCCGAAGCGAGATGACCCCTAATCACGTAAAGCTGCGGGTTTTTACATTAGAGTGTCCTCGTAAAAGGATACTGTGACAACACCTGTAGATTTCTCGCTCCCCCTGGTTTTACTACATGTCCTGACTCCAACAAAGAGTATTTCTTATTTCTTTATTGCCCACATGGGGCTAAACATAGAGAGGACAAACAATGACAGACAAAGGGATTAAGTCGATCACATCGACCCCGAGTATTTCTCTGCGTCTCTGCGCTCAGATGGAATATCATCATAAATACTAAGTAGGCTATGACTGGGACCCTCAGAGGTGCTACTACTCTTGGTGGGAGTAGAGCTGGGAACAATACTGGCTAAGAAGAGGTACCACGCTTCTCAAATTCCTTGAATTCCCGAACCAGAGCCCCACTACCGAATGCAGCTTAAAGTCATAACTAGAACGGGTATACATGCATTCACACACACACATACAAGCATACATACATACATACACGCATACACTCACATGCACATATACATACGTACACACACACATACACACACACGCACATATATAAATGTATGTATATATATTTATATATGTATTTATATATACTTTATTATTAATCACTGAAGTTACACTAGTTCTTGTATCACCTGACCAACATATATGGGTGTGTGTGTATGTATGTATATTTGTGTGTATATATATACAAACACACGCACACGTATATATATATACATACATACATGTGTGCGTATGCATATATATATATATATATGTGTGTGTGTTTATATATACATATACATGTGTGTATATATATATGTGTGTATTTGTGTATGTGTGTGTGCGTTCATATCTGTGAGTATGTATGTGTGTGTGTATGTGTGTGTGTGTGTGTGTGTGTGTATGTGTGTGTGTTTTATTTGGCATGCAGTATTCAGACACCTGGTAATTTTCCAGGAGGACACTCATATATAATAAAATTTATTGTACTGAAATACAGGCAACAACGAATACAAAGAACTCAATATTAGAAGTAAAGTAATATAAATTCTTTTATTCTTTTCTTTTTATTCTTTTACTTGTTTCTGTCACTTGACTGCGACCATGCTGGAGCACCGCCTTCAGTCGAGCAAATCGACCCCAGGACTTATTCTTTGTAAGCCTAGTACTTACTCGAACCGCTAAGATACGGGGACGTAAACACACCAGCATCGGCTGTCAAGCGATGTTGGGGAGACAAACACAGACACACAAACATATACACACACATACATATATATACATACATATATACGACGGGCTTCTTTCAGTTTCCGTCTACCAAATCCACTCACAAGGCTTTGGTCGGCCGGAGGCTATAGTAAAGGACACTTGCCCATGGTGCCACGCAGTGGGAATGAATCCGGAAGCATGTGGTTCGTGTGATTTTTATATGATGGAGAAAAAAAAAGTTAATCATTATATTTCTGGAAGATATAACCGGTTAGGAGAAATAAGTTTCATTGATAACTTCAGCCGTCTGGTGTTATAAAGGGCTTAAATTATATTAGTGTTTTAAAGAGATTATGCTGAAAAGGATAAGCTAATTCCGCGTGGAAATTATGAAGAACGGAGGCTGGAAAATAAAATTTCAAAAGATTCTCACATACAGAATAGCAGGGCTTACTCTTTTACTTGTTTCAGTCATTTGACTGCGGCCATGCTGGAGCACCACCTTTTAGTCGAGCAAATCGACCCCGGGACTTATTCTTTGTAAGCCCAGTACTTATTCTATCGGTCTCTTTTTGCCGAACCGCTAAGTGACTGGGACGTAAACACACCAGCATCGGTTGTCAAGCAATGCTAGGGGAACAAACACAGACACACAAACACACACAGACACACAAACACACACATATACATATATATATACATATATACGACAGGCTTCTTTCAGTTTCCGTCTACCAAATCCACTCACAAGGCATTGGTCAGCCCGGGGCTATAGCAGAAGACACTTGCCCAAGGTGCCACGCAGTGGGACTGAACCCGGAACCATGTAGTTGGTTAGCAAGCTACTTAGCACACAGCCACTCCGGCGCCTGTTAGAATTCTCCATCTCTTGTCATAGCATTTGGGTATCTAAGATTTCATATAAATTGAGAGTAACTGGTATCTGCGCTTCTAATTTTATGGCGAAAATTGTTCAGATATTGATCGTAGTGTAATTTGAAACCATTAGAAGTTAACTTGATGAATGAACTAGAAACCGTCTGTTTTGATAGTATCAATGTAAATAAGCTCTTTTGAAGCGTGTTCACGGTTTAGTGGGCATTCATTTCAGCTAAGACAATTGCATGTCTGTGAACGTTTAGATAGGCAGAAAAAAGGCTAAGTTTGAAGCGATTCATGTTAGATAACGTTTGTGTGAAATTACATGTCGTATCAATTTTGTTAAACAATTTGTTACACTTAAAGCGTGGATGAAGTAAATTTTACAAACGGCTCAAAAAGATTTTGGCTACCAATGTTGAATTGTGTGCCTATACAGGGTATTGAACCATGTAATACATCTCTTTTATTTTTGAGGGATTCGTAAAATGACATACAGTATATTGTAATGGAAAATCCATGTTATTTTAGTGTATAAATGTGGTATTTTGAAGTGTCTGTGAGAACTGATTCGTTGGAGAGAGGCTGGAGAAATGTAAAGACAATATTCTCAACTAGATTGTTTAATATGCTGTGTGGATGATTAGAAAGTTTGTGTATGTAGTAAAGAGAATCGTAAGGCATTCTGAAAGGTAGGAATTAAGAGTAACTGCGAGGACGCTGAGAATTTTCAGACCGTATTCGAGCTTTCAATCCGAGTTCTTTGAAAAAATTATGTTCTTTCCCAAATATTTCTGCTTGACAGTGTTTAAAATTGCGCAGAAATATGCGTGCATGTATGTATGTATGTATGTGTGTATGTGTGTGGAGGCGCAATGGCCCAGTGGTTAGAGCAGCGGACTCGCGGTTTCGATTCCCAGACCGGGCGTTGTGAGTGTTTATTGAACGAAAACACCTAAAAGTTCCACGAGGCTCCGGCAGGAGATGGTGGTGATCCCTGCTGTACTCTTTCACCACAACTTTCTCTCACTCTTACTTCCTGTTTCTGTTGTACCTGTATTTCAAAGGGTCGGCCTTGTCACTCTCTGTGTCACGCTGAATATCCCCGAGAACTACGTTAAGGGTGCACGTGTCTGTGGAGTGCTCAGCCACTTACACGTTAATTTCACGAGCAGGCTGTTCCGTTGATTCGGATCAACCGGAACCCTCGTCGTCGTAACCGACGGAGTGCTTCCATGTATGTGTGTGTGTGTTTGTGTGTGTGTGTGTGTGTGTGTGCGTGCGTGCGTGCGTGTGTGTGTGTGTACGTGCACACGTGTGTGTATTCGTGTATATGTGCATGAGTGCGTGTGTGTACATATGTGCATGTGTGTGTATGACGGACTTTCTGGCCAGTTTCTATCTAGCATGCTCCACTCACAAAACTTGATAGCATCCTACCCTCCAAAGATGTTAATGCAGTGGAATCAAACATGTGGGTAGCCATGCAGTCGCGACTGTCTTCATACCCATAATACCGAAAGCCGGCCACCGGAAGTGTTGTCGAGACTGCCATCAAGCGGTTGTGAAGTAAACTTCCTAACTACACAACCATGTTTGCGTATAATATACACTGTTTTTTTTTTTTACTCTTTTACTTGTTTCAGTCATTTGACTGCGGCCATGCTGGAGCACCACCTTTTAGTCGAGCAAATCGACCCCAGGACTTATTCTTGGTAAGCCTAGTACTTATTCTATCGGTCTCTTTTCCCGAACCGCTATGTCACGGAGACGCAAACACGCAGCATCGGTTGTCAAGCGATGTAGGGGGGACAAACACAGACACACAAGCATACACAGACACACAAACAAACACACACACACACACACACACACACACACACACACACACACACACGCATATATATATATATATACATATATACGACAAGCTTCTTTCAGTTTCCGTCTACCAAATCCACTCACAAGCCTTTGGTCGGCCCGAGGCTATAGTAGAAGACAATTACCCAAGGTGCCACGCAGTGGGACTGAACCCGGAACCATGGGGTTCGTAAGCAAGCTACTTACCACACAGCCGCGTTGGTAATTTAGACACAATATTGAAGGGGGTTGGGGTGGGGGTCAGTCGATACCATCGTCCCCAATTCTTGACTGGTGCCTTATTACATTATTTTAACGACTCCGGGTGGATGAAAAACAAAGGTGACCTCGATGAGATTTGAAATCGGAACGAAAAGAGCCGGAGAAGATACCGCAAAGCGTTTTTTTTTTTTGTTCTGACGCTCTAACGATTCTCATTACTTTATTGCCCACAAGGGGCTAAACATAGAGGGGACAAACAAGGACATACAAAGGGATTAAGTCGATTACATCGACCCCAGTACTCCACTGGTACTTAATTTATCGACCCCGAAAGGACGAAAAGCAAAGTCGAACTCGGCGGAAGTTGAACTCAGAACGTAACGGCAGACGAAATACCTATTTCTTTACTACCCACAAGGGGCCAAACACAGAGGGGACAACCAAGGACAGACAAAAGGATTAAGTCGATTACATCGACCCCAGTGCGTAACTGGTACTTAATTTATCGACCCCGAAAGGACGAAAAGCAAAGTCGAATTCGGCGGAATTTGAACTCAGAACGTAACGGCAGACGAAATACCTATTTCTTTACTACCCACAAGGGGGCAAATACAGAGGGGACAACCAAGGACAGACAAAGGGATTAAGTCGATTACATCGACCCCAGTGCGTAACTGGTACTTATTTAATCGACCCCGAAAGGATGAAAGGCAAAGTCGACCTCGACGGAATTTGAGCTCAGAACGTAGCGGCAGACGAAATACGGCTAAGCATTTCGCCCGGCGTGCTAACGTTTCTGCCAGCCACCCGCAACGGGTGTATATATATAACAAAAACTATTCGCCACTATGACTACAAATTGCAGACTATGAATTTTTCCAGATTTTTCTACACAATCGGAATTTACGCGTGTAATTTTAGTTCCACTTTATAAGATACAACCATCAATCATTGTGAAATTGTTTCCTTTAATTATTTGTTATCTCAAATCCTATTTTCAGACAACATCATACATACATACATACATACATGCATGCATGCATACATGCACATATATATAATGTATATATATATATATAATGTATATATATATATAATGTATATATAAATGTATATATATATATATATAATGTATATATATATAATGTATGTGTTCTTGAGCAAGGCACTTTATTTCACGTTGATCCAGTTCACTCAGCTGTAGAAATGAGTTGCGACGTCACTGGTGCCAAGCTGTATCGACCTTTGTCTTTCCCTTGGATAACACTGGTGGCGTGGAGAGGGGAGGCTGGTATGCATGGGCGACTGCTGGTCTTCCATAAACAACCTTGCCCGGACTTGTGTCTAGGAGGGTAACTTTCTAGGTGCAATCCCATGGTCATTCATGACCGAAGGGGGTCTTTTATATATTATATATATATATACATATACACATATATAAATAAATGTATATATATATACATACATACATGTGTGTGTGTGTGTATACATACACACATGTGTATGTATGTATATGTGTGAGTTTGTGCGTATATATATATATATACATATATATATATATATATAATATATATATATATATATATATATATATATACATACATACATACATACATACATACATACATACATACATACATACATACATACATGCGCGCGTGTGAGTGTGTGTAATCTGCATTATTTTAAGCTTCGCAAATGTAAAAAAAAAAACATGTATGATGGTTTCTGAGTGTTGATTGGTCTTTTCTTTCATTTGAATACACACTACACACACACACACGCGCGCGCACATCCCTACGTATATAAATATATATATTAAAAAGTCTCGATTTGAGAGAAACATAAAAAAGTATATGCATTTTTTCTATGTCTTTGATGTGCATGTGTACGCGCGTGTGTATGTATGTACCTGTATTTGTGTGTGTGTGTGTGTGTGTGTGTGTGTGTGTGTGTGTGTGTGTGTGTGTGTGTGTGTGTGTGCATCCTAACTTGTGAGATTTTGAGTGTTAAGCATGCTTTAGATTAAATCGGTCGAAATGTGTAGCATTCAAAACATATATCTCTTAAATCTAAGGCGGCGAGCTGGCTGAATCGTTAGCACGACGGGCGGAATGCTTAGCGGTATTTCGTCGGCCGCTACGTTCTGAGTTCAAATTCCGCCGAGGTCGACTTTGCCTTTCATCCTTTCGGGGTCGATTAAATAAGTACCAGTTACGCACTGGGGTCGATTGAATCGACTTAATCCGTTTGTCTGTCCTTGTTTGTCCTCTCTGTGTTTAGCCCCTTGTGGTTAGTGAAGAAATTTATATCTCTAAATCCTTTTATAAATTCGTCTAGTTTGCTTCTTTTATCTTTTCTTTTTTTTTACCGTAGAGTTGGGTCGCCCACTACTTGTTAGGCGCTCATAAATTAGTTCGGTAGTCGGTCTCTGATTGGCTGTATGCAAAGGAGTTCACAACTGGGGTCAGGAACTCTTGTGGGAAAAAAAATACGCGGCCGGCTCAAGGTACCGGCAACGTAGGTAGTCGCCCGGGGCGCCATGTGCTTTTTAGTGTACATTTTCAATTTTTGCGCGTGTGAAAGTTTTAAAAAAATCATACTTGTTAGGGTGCCGAAGTTCTGCTTATCCGGGGCGCCAACAACCCTAGGGCCGGCCCTGTGTCCAGAATCGATTAAATAAAATCCAAGTCAAATAAAGCGGCGAGCTGGCAGAAACGTTAGCACGCCGGGCGAAATGCGTAGCCGTATTTCGTCTGCCGTTACGTTCTGAGTTCAAATTCCGTCGAGGTCGACGAGCAGACCAACATTCCACATGATCGGAAGGCTACTTTGTTGCAGGGTTACACATTTACAACTGGGTGGACTGGAGCAACGTGAAATGAAAAGCTTTGCTCTAGAACAGTGCTCCACAACCGGATACAGCGGCACACTTGTGTGCCTCGAGACGATGCTAGATGTGTCGCACCGTAACCAGAATATGATTTATTTCCCTATACGTTTAGTTATATTTTTAGTTCATGTGTGCCGCTAAATTTTGAAAAGAAAATAAGTGTGCCGCAAGCGAAAAATGTTGCAGAGCTCTGCTGTAGAACACAATGCGCCACTCAGTCCAGGAATCGAACCCACGATCGCGAGTACAATGCCCTAACCACTTGGCCACGTGACTTCACTATTGCTTTAGGAAAAAGGAAGGACACCAGTGGCATAGATAGAGTGTGTTGCTGCCCGGGGCAGTCACTGAGCTTGCACCTCCACCCTGATCTCCGCCAAGTTTAAACGGTGGGCCTCAAAGTGCTTGACCCTATAAAAGTGTTACCCGGGTCGGACTGCAACCCGCATGCCATCGCCACTTCATTCCCCATCACGCTAGCTATGTCAATGAAGGAGACATTGGATAGAATTGCTTTTATCACAAGAAAAGAAATAAAACCTTTGTCTCGTTTGATAGGAACGCATTGTCTGCTCGATCAAGATTGACCAGGGAGGGTCCAAACAACAGCGATAACAACAACAGTTACAGTGGAGGCGCAATGGCCCAGTGGTTAGGGCTGCGGACTCGCGGTCATAAGAACGCGGTTTCGATTCCCAGACCGGGCATTGTGAGTGTTTATTGAGCAAAAACACCTAAGCTCCACGAGTATCTGGCGCAACTTTCTCTCGCTCTTTCTTCCTACTTCTGTCACAAAGCAGAAGAACCGTGGTGTAACCCACTATGGTGTGGTAAACTTTCAGACCCAAGTCTAGATTGTGAATCCTCTGTACCCCAGGATGGTTCAGCTCTCTCTCCGTTAAAAGTCACCGTTTACGGAATGAGGATAACAACGTAGCTTTCGCACCTGTGCAACCGCCAGTCTATCGCGTGTAGTAGGTGGACCTTCAAGTTGCCGCACGCATTCTTAGTAGCTTAGAGTAGGCTCGAATTAGAGATTATTCTTTGTGGCTAATGGCGTGAGTCCTGATTGGAAGAAGACGTAGAAGACAACAACAGCAACTGGAACAAATCTTCGGGCAGAGCATGGTTATGTTTTTGCCCCTTCTCTAAAATATTTGGATATTATATTAATGTAATAAAACTAACATCATCAAAATTAGATGAATGAACAAGCGATATCTATGGCTGAATTCAAACATCAAACCTGGCATATGCAACATTCATACATACATACTACATACATACATACATACATACATACATACATACATACATACATACATACATACATACGTGTGTGCATGTGTGTGTAGTGTATAGGTTTGTAAATTTTAATATACACCGGATATCGGCCTCTACATATGCGTGTGTGTGTATGTGTGTGGTGATTGTATGTATGTATGTATGTATGTATGTGTTTGTACGTATGTGTGTGTGTGTGTGTGTGCGTGTGCTAGAGAGGGGGGGCAGTGGTTATATTGATTTCTATTGTACTTAGTAACAATAACGATTTCTTTTGATGTATTTTATTGATTCACACTTATGCACACACATGCACACACATGCACACACACACACACGCAATCACACACACGCGCGCGCACACATGCATACACACGCGCACACACTTTCACGCATGTACACACACAGCCACACACACGCGCGTATACTCGCCTACACATGTACCCACGTATACATACACATTCTCTTTCATATCCACACTTTTATTTACAGCCAAAGTATATTAGCCCAACCGCAAAAAAAAAGAGAAAGAATAAAATAGATAAAAAACAATTTTTTAAATATTAAAAAATATATATATATTCCGTGTTATTGATGTTTCTAGTTCATCTCTCAATATTCAAATATATTTAAAAATTTATATCGGAATTTTATCCGATCTTTCATCGCTTTAATTCATTGCAATATTTTATCTTTAAACAAGAGAGCGCTGGATCGGAAGATTCGGTAGAGCGTCAGGAAAAAAAAATCCCTTACGGTATTTAGTTGCGCCCCTTTATAATATTATCTGAAATGGAATCTCGCTGAGGTCGACATTTTGTCTTTTATCTTTCCAGGATGGCTAAAATAAGAACCATTCAAATACTGAGATTCGTCTAATCGACAATTCCGTCCCCGTCGCCCCGACCTCCTGAATATGTGTGGTGATTGTTATTTCTTTATTGCCCACAAGGGGCCAAACATAGAGGGGACAAACAAGGACAGACAAAGGAATCAAGTCGATTACATCGACTCCAGTGCGTAACTGGTACTTAATTTAATCGACCCCGAAAGGATGAAAGGCAAAGTCGACCTCGGCGGAATTTGAACTCAGAACATAGCAGCTGACGAAATACCTATTTCTTTACTAGCCACAAGGGGCTAAATACAGAAAGGACAAACAAGGACAGACAAAGGAATTAGGTCGATTACATCGACCTCAGTACGTAAATGGTACTTAATTTATCGATCCCAAAAAGATGAAAGGCAAAGTCAACCTCGGCGGAAATTGAACTCACAACGTAAAGACAGATGAAATACCTATTTCTTTACTACCCACAAGGGGCTAAATACAGAAAGGACAAACAAGGACAGACAAACGGATTAAGTCGATTATATCGACCCCAGTGCGTAACTGGTACTTAATGTAATCGACCCAGAAAGGATGAAAGGCAAAGTCGACCTCGGCGGAATTTGAACTCAGAACGTAACGGCAGACGAAATACAGCTACGCATTTTGCCCGGCGTGCTAACGATTGTGCCAGCTAGCCGCCTTAAATATATGTGGTCATTGTGCTTCTTAATCTTAGAAAATCAATAGTTTGTCGCTTTACACGCTTCGCTTCTTCTCGCTTCATGCTTTTTGCTTGATGGGGCTGAGGTCATATCATGTTAGTGGTCCCAGAGACATTATCCTGTGTAGAGAAGACCTCTTGAGAACTGTGGAGAAGATTTGTCGATAGCCTATGCTCTATAATGAATGAAGGGCTTAACTAAGGAGCAGAAATCTTAACGACAACGTTGACTCCTGTGGGAGTTGAACTCAAAGCATAAAGATAAAGGTGCAAAGCTGAATACTACAATGCGTTCAGTCGGTCGCTTTACTTTCTCAGCCACTCGCCATCTTAACCCAAAAATGCACTGGGCGCAGGAGTGGCTGTGTGGTAAGTAGCTTGCTTACCAACCACATGGTTCCGGGTTCAGTCCCACTGCGTGGCATTTTGGGCAAGTGTCTTCTGCTATAGCCTCGGGGCGACCAAAGCCTTGTGAGTGGATTTGGTAGACGGAAACCGAAAGAAGCGTGTTGTATATATGTATGTGTATATATATATATGTGTGTGTGTGTGTATCTGTGTTTGTCTCCCAATATCGCTTGACAACTTAGCGGTTCGGCAAAAGAGACCGATTGAATAAGTACTGGGCTTACAAAGAATAAGTCCTGGGGGTGATTTGCTCGACAAAAGGCGGTGCTCCAACATGGCCGCAGTCAAATGACTGAAACAAGTAAAAGACTGAAAGAGTTTTGTTTTTCACACATTGTACAACGCCAGAGAAAGAAACCTGATTCTTGCAATAGATACAACCAAAGTAAACATTTTTTTCATGGGCCCCAGTTTACTATTCTGTTTGTGTGGAGGCCCAAAAGACTTACATGGGACCCTGGTTGAAAACCGCTGAGTTAGCTGTACAAATTTCTGTGTGTGTGTTCGCGCGCACGTGATCACGGTTTGAACGCCTGTTCATAGGTAACGGACACGATACGAACCATTGATTCTTGGGCTTGTAGTGTAATTAATAACTTTATACGTAAGACTGAGCACATCTCTCACTTAAGAACCGCAAAGACATGATTCCCAAAGGAGATTTACTGAAAAACTAATCACAGATAATAGATGAGAGAAGCATTTAGCTAAGTGTAACAGCACTAACGGTTGCAGCAGCAGCAGCAGCAGCAGCAACCGCTTTCCATAAATCTGTTTGGCAAATGGCGGCGTGACATTTTTGTCTGGGATATTATACGTAATAGATGTATTGCACTATAATTCCGCAAATAAGTGTTGATGGAACTTTCGACTATGAGTTTTTTTTTTTCTCTCGGGTGGGTTTTTTATTTTTCTATGGATCAACAGCGTGAATTCATTATCACGTGATGACGTGTAACAAAAAAAAAAGAAGAAAAAAAACGAAAAAATTTACAAAGAGATACAAAAAAATTCAAGCTTTTAAACTTCATCTGTTGTGTTTCTATTGACACTTCATTTCAGTCGCTATAATCTTTTGTTATTTTCTGGTGTTATAATTATGCGCATATATAAATGCAGGCGCCCATGGATAGATGTGTTATGTAGTTATATATGTATGTATATAGGTATTAATACACACGCACACACACGTATATGTAATATGCACACGCTGTGTCGTGTACAATGGTAACTGAACAGAGATGAGAGACAGAAGCGTTTAACACATGTAATGGGAGTTAAAAGCATTTATTAACAGGTTGACTCAGCTTTTTTGACCCCGAACAAGTGACAACGTAGCCGTTTATCTGCACCTACAAAACTTTCAGTAATGTATCACGCTGCTAATACACATACACACACACACACAATTAACACTTTATCAATGTAAGAGTGTTTGATATATATATATATATATATATATATATATATATTATATATATATATATACGTACACATCTTTATATATATATATAAACTTAGATATGTTTCGACCAAACATTGGTCCAGGCCATGTCTAACTTAATAGCACTATATATATATATATATATATATATATATATATATATATATATATATATATATATACTCGTTATATCGAACAATGAGAATGAGTGTTCAACACACCACATTGGTGGATAAAAATTCTTTCTTTATGGGTTAAGGCTACCATTGGTTTCATGTTAAATGAAATCCCTTAACAATTATCAAGCCTTCCACATGGAACGTCGGTGTCCATTTCCGTCTTGGATTAAAACACGTATAAACACAAACACAGATGTGTGTATATATGTGCGTGCATGTGTGTGTGTGTGTGTCTGTGTTAAATAATGAGGGTAGATATAAATATTATTAATTAATATCAATTTAAATCAGTGGCTAGCATACTTAAAATATATATGTGTATATATATATATATAATATATATATATATATGTATATATATATGTATATATGTATATATATATATACACACACACACATATATATATTATATATATAATATATATATATATAGATAGATAGATAGATAGAGAGAGAGAGAGAGAGAGAGAGAGAGAGAGAGAGAGAGAAGGAGAGGTGAGACGAAGACGGGATCTTTTCGGTTTGAACGGCAGTTTTTCTAGCGGTGTCATATGAAATGGTCACCCATAATTATGACCCTATTGCATTTCAATCTGTTTTAGGGTTAGGGGTGGGGGGAAGGGTATCTTTTTTTCTTCACAAATGTAAATAAACCCAATCTGTTTCTTAAACGAAGGACATATTCATACGGCACAGAATGTTTTCACCTCAAGAGACGTCATTAATTGGTTGAAATTGCAGAAATTGAAGAAGAAAAACAACAAATATCTTACAAACTATAGAATTTTCTCAATAAAGCCAAGAGAAAAAGATGTTTTATAAACACATTTTACCAGTATGCGAAGTTTGAAAGTGTTTAGTTAGGTGGAAATTATTTTTAAAAACTGCCAGTCAAACCGAAAAGATCCCGAAGACGATGGGATTCTCAGAGTTTCTCTTTACTAAATTCATTTACAAATTATGTCAGCTCGGACTGGGGTTGTATTATAATGGAAAATACCAAAGGTGCCTCACTGTGAAAATGGACCTAAAACTACGTAGTTGCAAACCAAAATTGTTAACCATGTAACCGACACTATAAAACTAGTAGGAGCTTTTCAATACCTATAATACTCTTAACTTACGGTGTTCTTTCTTTCTGAAAGGTTCTACTACTTTGAGTAGTTTTATACATTTAGATTAGACATAATCAGCATGGTAATAACTTAAAATTTTGAATTTTCTTTCAAATTTTCAAGTTGTAAATGTAAGAACTTTTAATGAAATTGTATCTATAAAGCAACCACTAGGAGGCGCATGGCTTAGTGGTTAGGGTATTAGATTCACAACCATAAGATTGTGGTTTCGATCCCTGGGCTTAGCGATCTGTTGTGTTCTTGAGCAAAACACTTCACTTCATGTTGCTCCAGTTCACTCAGTTGTAGAAATGAGTACCACTAGTGGAGGCACGTTGCTTAGTAGTTAAGGTGTTGGATTCACGACTGTAAGATTGTAGTTTCGATCCCTGTACTGGCCGATCCGTACAGGGATCATACTCATCAAAACATACACACGTTGTGTGTGTATGTGCGTGTGTGTGTGTGTGTGTGTGTGTGTGTGTGTGTGTGTGTGTGTGTGTGTGTGTGTGTGCGCGCGCATAATGAAATGATTCTTTGAGGTTTGAATAATTTACCTCTGGAAACGTGGGTTTTCTTTCATTATGATTCCTTAATAGAATCTGAAACACTACGAATATGCTTCCGAGTTTCACCTTTCTTTTT
>NC_043013.1:8614704-8644704 GCF_006345805.1 Octopus sinensis
TTCAACATCTGCTTATTTACAACAAAACTTTGCATTTGAATATTCGATAGACACAACGCATAATCATAAGTAAGATTCTTTTGAATTTTTCTAAAATATAATTCGACTTTCCAATAGATTTATCGAAGCGAAATGATGCAGACAACGATAATATCCCGTGTAATTTTGATAAATTTCTATTTACAAAAATGTTCTAAATATAATATTTGGTAGGTGTAACGTATGACTACAGTTACATATGCTTAGGAAATTTTTGAAAACAATATATTGATCCTGTCGGGAATGCCTCTGTTCTAGTTGAAACCAAAACTTTATATGACTATTATGATTTTATGTGACATTGACACCTATGCATGCGTCTCTTCGTTTGTGATATGTGTGTTTATGTGCATCAGCTGTTTGCATATGCATATACATACATACATACATACATACATACATACATACATACATACATATATATATATATGGCACCCATCATCGACCCTATCGCATCATCAACTCCCTCACCTGCACCTCCAGCAATATTATCTATTGCGTCTCTTGCTCTCTCTGCCATTCCCTGTACATCGGACAAACGGGACGCCGCTTGGCTGACCGGTTCGCGGAACACCTTCGTGACATCCGCCTTGCGAACGACACACCAGCCTCACGCCATTTCCGCTCCACCGGTCACTCCTTGCAACACCTGTCTGTGTTCGGTTTGTCCTTACACAGAGGCCATCCGGATTCCCGTTTGCGCCGTGAACAGGAATTAATCTTCTCTCTTCGCTCTTATACGCCATTTGGTCTCAACTCCCCCCCTTCATCTAACCCCCCTCTCCCCCCTCCTCATCTAACCTCTCTCCCCCGCCCCCTACTTCTCTTCAGTCCTTCATCCTTTCACTCCTACTCCTCTTCCTTTCTTCCCTCTTTCTCCCTCCCTCCTTCTTCCCTCTTCCCTCTTTCTCTCTGCTCCCTCACTCCCCTTCTCTCTCTCCCCCTCTCCCTCTATCCTCCCTCCTCCTCTCCCCCTCCTCTTTTCCTCTCCTTCCTTCTCCCCCTTCTCTCCCCTCCTCTTCTCCTCTCCTTCCTTCTCCCCCTTCCCCCTCTCTTCTCCCCTTTCTTTCTCCCCCCTCACCCCACCCCTCCCCTCCCCTCTTCCCTCATCTCCTCTCTCTACACTACACCATACGACTTTACACATCACATCATATATACATACACACGTCCAGACCTCTCATACGCACTAATACTCTCTCATACACACACACACACACTCTTCTCATACACACACACACACTCTTATGTTGGAGCGAGGTCACTTAACCCTATTATCTCCCCTAATTTCGCTCTTGCGTCTCACGTTTGATCTTTGACTTCTGGCCGAAATCAGATTGCCATGTTGATTCGCTAGCTTCTGCACGCATATTTTTTTTCTCTGTGTATCTTTCTGTTGAAGAGCGTAGGCTCGAAACGTTAAAGACTAGTTTTATTTATATTTCCTGAGCGCCATACTAATACAATTGTTTGTTTGTATTCCACCTGCCTTCGTCTTTTGTTTATTTCCGTAAACCTGCCTTCGTCTTTTGTCTATTTTCATAAAGCTTCCTTTTATATATATATATATATATATATATAAATTTAGAGATAGTAGGCACCTTTCATCTCACCATATAAAAAAGAATTTTTATTTTAAATACCTACTACTTTATAACTTGGCTACACGTGTTTCATGAGGTACATTCCCCGGTTCCTAAACCACTGCGTGTTTTGCTGGAACCCTTCTTAAAATGTAACCCCAATCATCAGGCCCTTATATCACTTTATCATTGTTCAATACTATAAACTATATTTTAATTTTTAAAAAACCCTTAAGTATGTGTAAAATATAAAATTAGTGCTGTATGAACATTTAATGTGGTTTTAGAGTCAAGTTTTGGCTGCTATTCTAGCGTGGTGGTATCTCTTAGATACCCTAAATTATACTTTTTATAATAATTATTACCTTCGAAGATTTTTATTCCTATGCTGGCCGCTTGAAGTTTCTGAATCAACGATATGCACGCATACATACATATATACATAAACACACGTACAACGATATGCATGTGTGTGTATATATATATATATATATATATATATATATATATATATATATATATATATATAGTATTACTGGACGCTCAGGAAAGAAGGAGGGTTTAACGTTTCGAGCGGAGCTCTTCGTCGGAAACATAGGAGAAGGAAAGATCCAGAGAAGGGAAGACAGAGGAAAAAACAACAAAAAAAAACGTCAACGATACACACGTCAAAATGTGACCGCGTGTGTACCGTTGGCGATTTTTATTCCCTCTGTCTTCCCTTCTCAGGATCTTTCCTATTCCTATGTTTCCGACGAAGAGCTCAGCTCGAAACGTTAAACCCTACTTCTTCCCTTCCTTCCTGAGCGTCCAATAATACTATATTTGTTCCACGTCCTCGCGTTGTTGTGTTTTTTTGTGCTTTCTTGTCTGGATTAACTAACTATATGTATATAATGTTCGTCCTTCGGGTTCGAAGATGACCATTGACATCATTTGGTGGAATTGCTGCTATGAGACCGGAGGTGGCTGGTGAGGCCAATCCGGGCAAGAAAGCCCCTTCCACAGGTGGGGCAGAAGTAGGTAGGGGCTGTGCTATTCGTGCAGGTGGCTCTGGCTTTCCGCATCTGGCGTTTCTGTTCTGCTGACTGAATCCGTCTCTCCTCGGCTGTCTTTGCTCCTGTGGTGATTGCGCTGCGCCAGGATGAGCGGTCGGCAGCAAGTGTCTCCCAAGTCTCTGTGCCGATGGAGAAGTCTTTGAGAGAGACTTTGAGACTGTCCTTGAAGCGTTTCTTCTGCCCTCTGACTTTGCGTTTTCCCTGGCTGAGTTCACCGTAGAAGAGCTGTTTTAGGATGCAAGTGTCGGACATGCGGGAGACGTGGCCTGCCCATCTCACCTGGGCTTTGCGCGCGCGCGCGTGTGTGTGTGTTTGTGTGTTTGTGTGTATACTTTATGTGTATGTATACAGCGTTATCTGCGTCTGTTTACCTGTAGCGCTGTACGTATATATGTGTATACATGAGTGTATCTGAGTGAGTATGCCTGTATCCATGTATCTGTTTGTGTGTGTGTGTGTGTGTGTGTGTGTGTGTGTGTGTGTGTGTGTGTGTGTGATGAGCAATCTTGAGTATTTTACTGTAAATGTGTCTGAAATTTTCTGTATGTATATAAACATAGTGAGCACTCTTGAATGTATATGTGCATATATATTCACATATATAAATAAGCTTCGTATTGTAACTACGTATCTTATACATAGTGTCTATCTTTGACTATGAGCGGGAAAAAGTGACTGGTAGTAAGAAACGAGGGAAGGTAATCATCTCGAGATAGATTTATCATCTGCTGATATCTGTCTTCTTTCCTTTACTATTAACAGACGTTAATTTCCTGTGTTTCAGGCCGTTGCAATGACCATTAACAAAGCGCATATATTTTTACTAAATTTTATAGTAATTTTCAATTGGCCTACTCCTTCCAGTGTTATCACAGTACCATCACAGGTCAAATTATATTTAAACTGTCGGCCAGGCTAGGTCTAAATTATTGTATAAAATAAAATGTTCTGCATTCAGTTGTGTAACTGGGGCGGGAGTTGAGGCAGGGATCTTTTCGGTTTGAACGGCAGTTTTTAAAAATAATTTCCACTTAACTAAACACTTTTAAACTTCGTATACTGGTAGAATGTGTTTATAAACCATCTTTTTTTCCCTTGGACTTTATTGAGAAAATTCTATAGTTTGTAAGATATTTGTTGTTGTTTTTTCTTCAATTTCTGCAATTTCAACCAATCACTGACGTCCATTGAGGTAAAAAAAAAACCCTTCTGTGCCGTATGAATATGTCCCTCGTTTAAGAAACAGATTGGGTTTATTTACATTTGTGAAGAAAAAAAGATACCCTTCCCCCCACCCCTAACCCTAAAACAGATTGAAATGCAATAGATCGATACTAGGGTCATAATTATGGGTGACAATTTCATATGACACCGCTAGAAATAACTGCCGTTCAAACCGAAAAGATCCAGAGGCAGGAGCAACACGCCCTGGGTGACGCTTTTAGGGAAGTGGTGGTGGGAGAGGGGTGCGTTTCGATCTGCTGCATAAGCCTATATAGAGGAACGGGACAGCAGATTTCGAGTGCTGCCCCTGGCGGTATACTCACTCTAGGCTGCACCACTATCTATCTTTAAAACCTATTGAGTTGTTTGACCATCCGACTCCCTTGTTCGTCATGTTCTACGATCCTTCATGTATACCTGTGACTATCTTCTTCCACCCTAATTCCTCTTTCTCACTCTCTCACCCTATAAATACTCCTCCAACATTTACCCACCTTTACTGATTCTACTGACGTAATGGCAGTTACAAAGGTCGGCATGATTACAAAGGAATATATGCATTCGTATTGCATGAGTGCATGCAACCAAACCACGTCTAAGTGTTTATACAAATGATAGATACTTTGCTGGTTCGAACAAGAAAGCGTTGTTAATTCGTCAGTAACCGATTTTCATCCTGACAATTTTTTGTAATTAAATATGTTTGTATACATTTCAGAGTTTGTTTATTAAATTGCTAATTTAGACAGATGAATATATAAATATACTAAATTATAAGAAATTAGTATTGTTTTCTTTCATTAATACTGAACTCAGTGGCGGCTCATGTATAAACACTGCAGAGCTGCAAATACCCCAATTTCTACTTGATACGATCGATAGCATCCAATATAATGAGTCCTTTTTTTTCTTTAGTTCTTTCTTTATACTTGTACATTATATAATCCTTAAGCTCAATGCCAGTAGCCACCTCCTAGATTATGAAAAAAATACAGAAGTCCTTGTATAGAACTATGTGCTTCACAGTTCCAGCAATGAAGTGTTTAGTTGTTGTGCGCACGCTCACATGTCTGAGATAGGAAGCTTCACACTAGGGAGAGAGAGCACTATGTGAAAAACAGTGCCAGGTAAAAGGTACTTTTTCTTTTTGACTCCGCGTGTGTTGTGCTTAAAAACGTGTTTATATTCTTGAATGTAATAAAGTGTAGAATTAGATTATTATCCTACTTCTAGCTTCAGTGTTGCTGCCAGGATTTGAAAAAAGGGCAGACTTTCCTTCCTTATTTTGTGATTTAAGGGGGATTTTTGAAAAACAAGAATTCGCGAAGGTGTTCAGTAAACAAATTAAACACACTATCCGGCAGTGGCTAAAACGCGAACCGATCAAGTTTATGTATAAATTTTCTTTTTATGTTTGTTTCCTTTTGCACAATATCAAAACAACGGCTAAAAATTTTCTAAAGCAGCATCCCCACTAATTTTATCTACGAGCCATCACTGATTGAACTAATGGTTTCTACTTTAGACACTAGGTGAGCAATTTTGAAGGGGAGGAATTAATCGATCATGTCGACTTAGTACTTACCTGGTACTTTGTATTATCGTCCACGAAAGGATGAAAAGCTTAGTTGACTTCAGATTGGCTTAGACTGAAAACGTAAGGAATCGGAACAAAATGTACTTTGAGGTGTTTGTTCTGGCTCTTTCATTGTATTTCCTCATGACCAGACATGTTTTCGCGGCAGACTGGAAACGAATGACACTCCTGTAACATTTGTTTACAATTCTCAAACGATGTCAAAACAAGGCGACATCAACTCACAACACATACGCGCGCATGCGTATGCAAACACATATGCATGTATCCTATCTGATTCGAAATCTCGTCAAGGTCAACTTTGCCTCTCATTCTTTGAGGATCTATAGAAATAAAGTACTAGGGAGTACTGGAGTCTAATAACATCCTCTCATCGTGATTATTGGCCTTGTACCTAAATTGCAAAACATTGATACCCAAACCAATTCATCCTGAAAGATGTATAACAAGAACTTTTTTTCATATTTATGTTAATAGCTGTTTAGAACGAACTCTCGGTACTTAGTGTTGATATGCTTCAGAGATACTTTTTAATGTACAGAATATAGAAAGAAAATCTCCTTCAGTCACGAATGACTATGGAATTGCACCTGGAAAGCTTCCCTCCGAGGTACAGGTCCGGGGAAGGTTATTAGTGGTAGATCAGTGATCGTCCATGCATACCAGTCTCCTTTCTCTACACCAGCGATTTTGTCCAAAGGAAAGGCAAAGGCCGATACAGTTTGGTACCAGTGATGTTCCAACTCATTTCTACAGTTGAGTGAACTGGAGATACGTGAAATAAAGTATCTTGCTTTAGAACACAGCACACAATACACAGTCCGGTCCGGGAATTACATCCACATCACGATTGATAGCTCGACGCTCTAACCGCTAAGCCATTCGCTTCCACTGTAAAGTACACAGCTAGTGGAGGCGCAATGGCCCAGTGGTTAGGGCAGCGGACTCGCGGTCATAGGATCGCGGTTTCGATTCCCAGACCGGGCGTTGTGAGTGTTTATTGAGCGAAAACACCTAAAAGTTCCACGAGGCTCCAGCGGGGGATGGTGGTGATCCCTGCTGTACTCTTTCACGACAACTTTCTCTCACTCTTACTTCCTGTTTCTGTTGTACCTGTATTTCAAAGGGCCGGCCTTGTCACTCTCTGTGTCACGCTGAATATCCCCGAGAACTACGTTAAGGGTACACGTGTCTGTGGAGTGCTCAGCCACTTACACGTTAATTTCACGAGCAGGCTGTTCCGTTGATTCGGATCAACCGGAACCCTTGTCGTCGTAACCGACGGAGTGCTTCCAAAGTACACAGCAAATTAAAATTCGTTTTTTGTGATATAATTTTGGTGTTTGCAGCTTTGAGAATAATCATTCAGGAACAAAATTTATTCGGAAGTTTTGGGGTAAAAGTTGTTTCTTTTCTTCAGAATACCGCTATTATAATTTTATATGGGTTATGTCAATTTATAGTAGCAAGGTCGTCAGAGTCATTAGCGATGGGCACGCGCGGACTCTGCCAGACACGTTTTCTCCAAAGGTCGTCTCATTGACTGAACTGCAATCTCGGACGTGTCCATACGTATATACAGCTCTGTCATGTGACTTTTAGATGCTCCCTGCAACTTTTTGTTTCGAGGCCCCGTCCCTTCAATCAAAATTCATAATCAGCGCACATTTTATCCATAGCTATATTTTACTTTATTCTATCTGAAGTTCAATATTTCACGTTATCCTAAAGAACATCATTAAAAGTACAAGTTAAGTTTATCTAGGCTTATTACAAACTAGCAGTATCGCCCGGCGTTGCTCGGGTTTGTAAGGGAAGTAACTATATAAGCATTTTTAGAGATGTAAAGTATAATAGCCATCTCAATATGGCTAACCACAAGGGGGGGGAGTTACTGTAGCTTTTTACGTTCTGAGATTTAATAATAAATTTTTAGAGAGTTACTTCCCTTATATAAACCGAGCGAAAATGCATTAAAAATGTGAAAAATTGATGGTAATTTTTTTTTTAATCGTAGACTCATCGTAGACGCGCGCTAATACCCAGAAGGGCTCGATATGAATCACGACTATAAGATACCCGCTTTTGGTTACACTGCACCGCAAAATGTGGCAGTAGTTAGGAATCTAAATCGGAGGAGACAGACTCTCACACAACTTCAGTTTTATATATAAAGATTTGAATAAGTAAAACTTCCAGATATGAATAGAAGAGCACTTTTATAACCCAGGCAACTTTCAAAGACAAACTCAGCGCAATTTTCGCTTCGCGAAATCATCGATCAGTTCAGAATAATCAAGCTGAGAGCTAAGTTCGTGTTCAATTGATATCATAGACAATCCACAAAGTCTGGTACACATTCGTGGTACAATGTCATATTTTTACAAGAACTTTTGCAGGTACAATGTATTACAATTTTATTTCTTGAAATTTTCAGTTAACATGGATAGTTTAATTTTTGTTCAACACAGGCGCAGGAGTGGCTGTGTAGTAAGTAGCTTGTTTAACAACCACATGGTTCCGGGTTCTACTATAGCCTCGGGCCAACCAATGCCTTGTGAGTGGATTTGGTAGACGGAAACTGAAAGAAGCCCGTCGTATATATGTATATATATATATATATATATACAAAAAGCAATAAAGATTCAAGTCAATTTTAATGAATTTACTTGAATATGGTACCTAACTTAGATGCACCAAAAAACTATACGGTTTTAACCATACAGTAATGTGGGGTGATTATAAGCGAGAAAGAAGCAACAAGAATGGATAAGTTTTTAGTACAATCGTTTCATACAAAGACAGGCTTTATTAAAAGTTGCAAAAATTGCAGCATATAAACGTGTCCCGTACTCATCAGCTAAAATACATGTGAGTTCTCTAGACATCTTAGTGGTTGAGGCTATACTCATGAAGTAATGTAGATAATTAAGTAACATAAACAGATTTCCAAAGTTCGTATTTTAGCTGATGAGTACGGGACACGTTTATATGCTGCAATTTTTGCAACTTTTAATAAAGCCTGTCTTTGTATGAAACGATTGTACTAAAAACTTATCCATTCTTGTTGCTTCTTTCTCGCGTATATATATATATATATATATATATGCGTGTGTGTCTGTGTTTGTCCCCGGTTCGGCAAAAGAGACCGATAGAATAAGTACTGGGCTTACACAAGAATAAGTCCCGGGGTCGAGTTGCTCGATTAAAGGCGGTGCTCCAGCATGGCCGCAGTCAAAATGACCGAAACAAGTAAAAAAAAATAAAAAGAAAAAATAAAAAGAATCTTAACCAAAGTAAATAGATGACTCATCTACGAGTGGGGGGGTGCAGGGGATTAGCGACAGCCCTGTATATATTGCGGATATATATGTGTAAATGCATGTGTGTTTGTGCATAGCATCAACTATGCAACCTTAAGTGTGTGTCTGTTTCTGAGTATATCGACTTCGCATTTATAAATATCACACACACACACACACGAGGGGCTGCTGAAAAGTTCCTGGCTTTGGGTTTTAAAAATGCAGGAGGATTAGTTAATTATGATTTTATTCAACATATTTCCTTCTGAGATTCACACACTTATTGCTGCGGTCTTCAGTTTTTCTAAGCCTTGTAAAAGAATTAAACCAGACCTTTTACGATATCCTTAAAGCCAGGAACTTCTCAGCACCCACTTCCCCATATATATATATTTGCTAAGGTACCCCCACACCACTCCTTTAATTCTACTACTGCCTGCTACTAGCCATTGTCCACCATACACACACATACACACACACGCACATACACGCACACACACCCTTGTCATCTCGCACACCTTTTTTACCATTCCTTCTTTGATTCAGCTCTCCTGTCTTTAAAAACATTTTCCTCCTTTTTTACCACTTCCGTCTTTTTAGTATGTGACCTCGTGAAGACTACCTGCAATTTTTTTTCCTCTCTCCTCCCACCTCGGGATCTTTCTTTCTCCTATGTTTCCGACGAAGAGCTCCGCTCGAAACGTCATACCCTCCTTCTTCCCTTCTTTCCTGAGCGTCCAATAATACTTTATTTGTTCCACATCCTTGCGTTGTTGTCTTTTTGTTTTCTTGTTTGGATTAACTTAACATATATATATATATATATATATATTATATATATATATATATATATATATATATATATAATATATATATATATATAATATATATATATACAGGGTGGCCCAAAAGCAGGTTTATTGTTATCACGTAGGCACTTTAAATTTCTTTTAAAGCATTTTATTACACTTAAATTTCTATCTTACAAACTGAAAAGGGAACTTGACAAAATTAACTAAATTAGCACAGAATAATGGTTTCATGTTTTTTTAATAATTAAGATCTATTAATATATAAACTGCTAATATATGAATGCGAAAGAGATAGTTGAATAAACTTACTTTTGGACCACCCTGTGTATATACATACTAACACAGGTATAAATCCGCAGGCCTTCGACCTGTGACTAGTTTGTTAAGTATCAACGTACGAAACACTCGGCCCTTGAGTCACTCTGTTACTTCTGTTAATATATATATATATATATATATATATATATATATGTGTGTGTGTGTGTGTATATATAAAGGGAAAGTTTACGAAAATAAACCAAAGACGAAGGCAGGCGGAGTACAAACAAACAAATGTATTAGTATAGCGCTCAGGAATAGAAAAAGTCTTTTACGTTTCGAGCCTACGCTCTTCGACAGAAAAAAAAACAAGGAGAGAAACAAGGAGAGAAAAAAATGCGTGTAGGAGCTAACGATCTATCATGTGTGTGTGTGTGTGTGTGTGTGTGTGTGTGTATATATAAAGGGAAAGTTTACGAAAATAAACCAAAGACGAAGGCAGGCGGAGTACAAACAAACAAATGTATTAGTATAGCGCTCAGGAATAGAAAAAGTCTTTTACGTTTCGAGCCTACGCTCTTCGACAGAAAAAAAAACAAGGAGAGAAACAAGGAGAGAAAAAAATGCGTGTAGGAGCTAACGATCTATCATGTGTGTGTGTGTGTGTGTGTGTGTGTGTGTGTGATTACACTATTGTATGTGTGTGCGTGTGTACGTATCTACCTACCTGGAGTGACAGTACAAATGCGCTGCATTGCTAGTAGCCAAATCATTCCCGAACCTGCTATTGCACCTTGTTAATACTGTCAGGCCAGATATAGTTTACCACTGAAAAGGTTCAATAGACCTCCGAACTGCTTGGCCTTGCAATCATCAAGTATTGGAAGCGGGGTCAATCCGATTGATTATATTGTCGCCTTGTGCTGATGTTAGAAATCATTATTTTCAGAATGGTGGATGGCAGAATTAGTAGAGAACCGGACAAACTGCTTTGTGGTATAACTTACTTTATTCATTGTTGCCGGTTGCATAAAATATAGACGAATTTTCATGTTAAGCTTGTAAACAGAATCCAGCATAATAAGAATGCAATACAAACACGAAGGTTGTTAAATTTCTAAAGAAACTAACAATTAAACTTCAACAATTGTTATCCGTGTATTTAAGAATGATTTTAAGTAATTATGAAATTTATAATTATCTCTCTATATATAAAACTGAGAATGCGTGTGTGTGTCTGTCTGTCTGTTTCCCTAAAACTTGAGAACTACACAACCAATTTCATTCAAATTTTACATATGCTTTACTTTAACTTTTTGCCTAGGGCGAGCCCACAGCAATATCATATCTTTTCCACTACGATTCCCTAAAACTTGAGAACTACACAACCAATTTCATTCAAATTTTACACATGCCTTACTAGTTTTATTTTGTCTTTATGAATGATTTTAAGTAATTATGAAATTTATAATTATCTCTATATATATAAAACTGAGAATGTGTGTGTGTGTCTGTCTGTCTGTTTCCCTAAAACTTGAGAACTACACAACCAATTTCATTCAAATTTTACATATGCTTTACTTTAACTTTTTGCCTAGGGCGAGCCCACAGCAATATCACATCTTCTCCACTACGATTCCCTAAAACTTGAGAACTACACAACCAATTTCATTCAAATTTTACATATGCTTTACTTTAACTTTTTGCCTAGGGCGAGCCCACAGCAATATCATATCTTCTCCACTACGATTCCCTAAAACTTGAGAACTACACAACCAATTTCATTCAAATTTTACATATGCTTTACTTTAACTTTTTGCCTAGGGCGAGCCCACAGCAATATCATATCTTTTCCACTACAATTCCCTAAAACTTGAGAACTACACAACCAATTTCATTCAAATTTTACACATGCCTTACTAGTTTTATTTTGTCTTTAAGAATGATTTTAAGTAATTATGAAATTTATAATTATCTCTATATATATAAAACTGAGAATGTGTGTGTGTGTCTGTCTGTCTGTTTCCCTAAAACTTGAGAACTACACAACCAATTTCATTCAAATTTTACATATGCTTTACTTTAACTTTTTGCCTAGGGCGAGCCCACAGCAATATCATATCTTCTCCACTACGATTCCCTAAAACTTGAGAACTACACAACCAATTTCATTCAAATTTTACACATGCCTTACTAGTTTTATTTTGTCTTTAAGAATGATTTTAAGTAATTATGAAATTTATAATTATCTCTATATATAAAACTGAGAATGTGTGTGTGTGTCTGTCTGTCTGTTTCCCTAAAACTTGAGAACTACACAACCAATTTCATTCAAATTTTACATATGCTTTACTTTAACTTTTTGCCTAGGGCGAGCCCACAGCAATATCATATCTTTTCCACTACGATTCCCTAAAACTTGAGAACTACACAACCAATTTCATTCAAATTTTACACATGCCTTACTAGTTTTATTTTGTCTTTAAGAATGATTTTAAGTAATTATGAAATTTATAATTATCTCTATATATATAAAACTGAGAATGTGTGTGTGTGTCTGTCTGTCTGTTTCCCTTAAACTTGAGAACTACACAACCAATTTCATTCAAATTTTACATATGCTTTACTTTAACTTTTTGCCTAGGGCGAGCCCACAGCAATATCATATCTTCTCCACTACGATTCCCTAAAACTTGAGAACTACACAACCAATTTCATTCAAATTTTACATATGCTTTACTTTAACTTTTTGCCTAGGGCGAGCCCACAGTAATATCATATCTTTTCCACTACGATTCCCTAAAACTTGAGAACTACACAACCAATTTCATGCAAATTTTACACATGCCTTACTAGTTTTATTTTGTCTTTAAGAATGATTTTAAGTAATTATGAAATTTATAATTATCTCTATATATATAAAACTGAGAATGTGTGTGTGTGTCTGTCTGTCTGTTTCCCTAAAACTTGAGAACTACACAACCAATTTCATTCAAATTTTACATATGCTTTACTTTAACTTTTTGCCTAGGGCGAGCCCACAGCAATATCATATCTTTTCCACTACGATTCCCTAAAACTTGAGAACTACACAACCAATTTCATTCAAATTTTACACATGCCTTACTAGTTTTATTTTGTCTTTAAGAATGATTTTAAGTAATTATGAAATTTATAATTATCTCTATATATATAAAACTGAGAATGTGTGTGTGTGTGTCTGTCTGTCTGTTTCCCTAAAACTTGAGAACTACACAACCAATTTCATTCAAATTTTACATATGCTTTACCTTAACTTTTTGCCTAGGGCGAGCCCACAGCAATATCATATCTTCTCCACTACGATTCCCTAAAACTTGAGAACTACACAACCAATTTCATTCAAATTTTACATATGCTTTACTTTAACTTTTTGCCTAGGGCGAGCCCACAGCAATATCATATCTTCTCCACTACGATTCCCTAAAACCTGAGAACTACACAACCAATTTCATTCAAATTTTACATATGCTTTACTTTAACTTTTTGCCTAGGGCGAGCCCACAGCAATATCATATCTTTTCCACTACGATTCCCTAAAACTTGAGAACTACACAACCAATTTCATTCAAATTTTACACATGCCTTACTAGTTTTATTTTGTCTTTTTGTCTTCTCTCCTTGTGCTGTTTGAACATTTAATGTGGTTTTAGTGTCAGATTTTGACTGCTATTTCCAGCATGGCGGTATCTCGTAGATACCCTAAATTATAATTTTAATAATCTATCTATATATATATATATATATAATAATTAGAGACAAAATTTATCCCTAATATTCATTATATATATATATATATATAATTATGGGATTGATTTAGGAAAAGTAATGAACTCCAGCGGGCGAAACAAGTAATCCCGCAAGTCTCTGTCAGACTTCTTCCGAATTAACCTGAGATACCCCGAAACTTTTTATTGAAGTTTCGACTTCTATTGTGTTTCCGTGTTTAAACCATTCAGAAAATTTAATGATATTCGTGTTAAACTGATTGTTTCTATAGTAAATTTAATGATGTTCGTTTGAATTGTTTTTATGATTTCTGTTGATATATTTTTTCTTCTTTGAGCCTATAGCAGATTACCCCCCACGTATCAATTGTTGTTTAGCTTCGTGTAAGAATTGGTCCAGCTGGCCACCGCCTAATCACTTTTTATTTCACTCATCATTGGTAGATTTTAATTTATTCAAACGCCTATTAAAACTATTCTAATATACAGGGTTCTTGGATCAACTAAACACTTTTAAACTTCGTATACTGGTAGAATGTGTTTATAAAACATCTTTTTCTCTCTTGGCTTTATTGAGAAAATCCTATAGTTTGTAAGATATTTGTTGTTGTTTTTTCTGCAATTTCTGCAATTTCAACCAATCAATGACGTCTATTGAGGTGAAAACATTCTGTGCCGTATGAAAATGTCCCTCGTTTAAGAAACAGATTGGGTTTATTTACATTTCTGAAGAAAAAAAAGATACCCTTCCCCACCCCTAACCCTAACCAACCCTAACTAACCTTAACACTAACCCTAACCCTAGAACAGGTTGAAATGCAATAGATCGATATTAGGGTCATAATTATGGGTGACAATTTCAAATGACACCGCTAGAAAAAACTGCCGGTCAAACGGAAAAGATCCGGGTTCTTTTTTTGTTTTGTTTTGTAATTGAAAAGAAAAAAGAAAAGATCGAAGTTTATGGTTTGAAGACGGGTTGACTTTTGCTGCTATTTCTAACAGATCATTCGTCCGTACAACGTCTTCTTCGTTATTGCTTTGTTATTTCGTTAGTTGAACTCTGCTTCCTTCCCTCTTTGAGTTCAAAAGAAAACCTACGCCTTACGCTCAGATTTTCACTAAACTTTTCCAAATGCCAGGTAAAGGATGACAGAAAGAAAGACCACTTAAGTACTAGAGGGGCTGTTTACCCCTCCCTAAAATATATGGCCTTGTCCCTTTAGACTATCATCATTTGTTGTTTAACTTCAGGTCAGTCCTGGATGTAATTTTCATTTATTCTTGTAAGTTTACTGTTTACATGTTTCTATCTGTGTGTGGAAGCATATTTTCTTTATGCATGGAACAGATATAACTGTAAACCCACTTTTGGGCCACCCTATATCATTATACATAAAAGTGAGGTTGTGTGCTGTCTGTCTCCTACGATTTAGATTCTTAACTACTCCCACAGTTTGCGGTGCAGTTTAACCAAAACCGGGTATCTTATAGTCGTGATTCATATCGAGCCCTTCTGGGTATTAGCACGCGTCTACGATGAGTCTACGATTTTAAGAATAATTTACCATCAATTTTTCCCATTTTTAATGCATTTTTGGCATATATAAGGGAAGTAACTCTCTAAAAATTTATTATTAAATCTCAGAACGTAAAAAGCTACAGTACCCCCCCTCCTTTGTGGTTAGCCATATTGAGATGGCTATTATACTTTACATCTCTAAAAATGCTTATATAGTTATTTCCCTTACAGATACGAGCAACGCCGGGCGATACTGCTAGTATATATATATATATAAACGGTAAGACGACAAAAGAAAGAAAGAGACCTCGATATTATGTAAATAGAGGAATTTATCTGTAAATGTAATATCGTTTTTCCGATGGCCGGATAACTGAAGAGATGGTGGCGTGGATTTACACCTTGGCATCCGAAACTCGGAGTTTTATCTTGGCTACCGAATAATTGTCACATATTACATTTTCAGATATATATATATAATGAGTTCATTACTGGGGTCCGGAACTCTCGTGGGGAACTCTCTCTCTCTCTCCACCTGCAGTCATATCCTGGGTTTTCTGCTGGATCAAGGACGATAGAGGGGTGGAGCAGGGGCAAGATGGTGTCTATGTCTGCTCGCGACTGCACAGGCGTCTAAAATATTAATTTTTCAATTAAACCAGTTTAACGTATAATTAAACGAAAATATGACGATGCTGTCACGTTAACAAAGCTTTCAGTTTTACAAAAGCCTTCACTCTTTTTTAAGAGGAGAGTCATTTATTTATTTATTTATTTATTTTCATTTATTTATTATTGGATAGGGTACTGAATGTTCGGTTCGGTACATGCCTATTAATTTTTCATTTTGCCGAATATTTTTATATATAAAAGTCAAGTTGTGTGTCTGTCTCCTACGATTTAGATTCCTAACTACTCCCACATTTTGCGGTGCAGTGTAACCAAAAGCGGGTATCTTATAGTCGTGATTCATATCGAGCCCTTCTGGGTATTAGTGCGCGTCTACGATGAGTCTACTATTTTAAAAATAATTTACCATCATTTTTTTCCATTTTAATGTATTTTTTCGCTATTATATAAGGGAAGTAACTCTCTAAAAATGTCTACGATGAGTCAACGATTTAAAAAAAAATTTACCATAATTTTTTTTCCATTTTTAATGCATTTTTTTTGCTATTTTTTGGCTATAACTCTCTAAAAATGCTTATATAGTTATTTCCCTTACAAACCCGAGCAACGCCGGGCGATACTGCTAGTAACGTATAATTTAACAAAACTAACGCCACTCTTTCACTTTATCCTCAATCTTAGTTTCACAAAAAGCTTTCGTTTTCGCATTTGTTGTGAGGACCACTTAATAATCGAACACCGCCCCCCCCATTCCGATCGAAATATCGGCCTCTCCTCAATAGAAACTATAACGAACTCGAATCAGTGCCTATATATTTGAAAATCATTGGTAATTAAGACCTCGTAATTCATTAGGACGTAAAGATTGCAGCTGAAATCTTCATGAAGTCATTTAAATAAGGGCTGCCCTATTAATGGGGTCGCGGACTAATATTATGCTGTGGATCATTTGCTACTGGGCCCTAGTAAGAATAAATTTTAAAATGTTGACTTCCACATCTGTATGGTGTTTTTGCATTTTATGTCTTACGTATGTAATAATTAAATTATATATTATGCACTTTATTGGGCGATCCTTCGGTATAAGTACACACGTGACTTTGTTTACATTTCTGAAGATAACAGAAACCTTTTTTCTCCTAACCCTAACCCCCCCCCCATATATAAAAAAAAACACTTTCTTGAAATGTATCCGGTACTTCCGGTACTTATACCGAAGTTACGCCCTTTATTGTATTTTGTTATGCGCATGGTCCTCTGGTTTGTGGAAATATTGTCTTGCATCAGACCGGTCCGTGCTGCAAAAGAATAACAAAAGGAAAAAAAGGGTCAAACTCCAGTGTTTGACCCGAGCAAAAAACAAAATATAAAAGTGCAATAGGTGTAAAACTTGTAGCAAACGAATATGAAAAAGAAAATGCGCGCTGGTGAACGTGGGGTGGGGGAGAGAACTCGGAAAATTCACACGATCCGATTTTTTCCCTAAAGAAAATGGATATTCTTCTCAACCACGCGGTTCCGGGTCCAGTCCCACTGCATGGCACCTTGGGCAAGTGAATTTTCCGAGTCCCCTCCCCCCCGTTCTCCAACGTGCTTTGTTTTTTCGTAGTTGTTTACTGCATGTAAACTATATATTTTTATTTTTGTGGCTGGGTGTCGAAGTGGGGTGACTGGATCGTGTGAATTATCCGACTCCGCACTCCACCCCATCCCCCGTCACAAAAATTGAAAAAAAGATAGTGTACTAGGTATAAAATAATGTGTAGTAAACGAATATGAAGAAAAAAATTTCAACGACGAACGAGGAAGTGGTGAGAGGACTCGGAACATTCCCCATGTGAATTTTCCAAGTCCTCTCCCCCGCCCCCGTTTGCCAGCGCGCGTTTTTCTTTTCATATTCGTTTACTACATGTTGTTTTACACCTATTGTACTATTTTTTTGTTGCTCGGATCAAACACTGGAGTTTGACTGAAAAATGTAGGGAACCGCTGATTTAAAGATTGACTCGTCTTGGTTTGACTCGTCCACTACATAGGAAACTATCGGATAATTTGACTGATTTAAAGATTGACTCGTCCACTACATAGGAAACTATCGGATAATTTGAAAGCATCACAATTGTTTCTGACTTAAAGCACAGGGCCAGCTAATTTAAGGAGAGAAGGTCGGTCGATACCATCGACCTCAGTACATGACATCTATTCTATCAACCCCCGAAAGGATTAAAGTCAAAGTTGGCCTCGTTGGAATTCGAACTCGGGAGTTAAAGAGCTGGAACAAATACTGGAAAGTATTTTCATTCTGACGCTCTAACGATTCTGTCAGCTCCACCACCTCATGGAGCATATTAATGAAACTGTCTTTCTTCCATATGTGAACTCTGCAGCCACAGTGTACGTAATTATTGATAATTGAGACAGCGGAATAAAATTCTCAGCCGGAGGAAAAAAAGAATAAAGTTTGACGTTTTGAAGCAGAAACGGAGAGAGATTACATGTTTACTGTAAACATTTAATCACTCCGAAAAGTCTAGTCTTCCTTGCGGCATATAATTTATTCTACTGTTTGAACTCTTTGTATTGCTATTTGCCATCACAGAGCATTTCTAGTTTGTTCAGAATCTGATGGTTTATTATATACAGATCGGTGGACTGAGCTTGTGAATGTTAAGTGTATTTTCCCAGAAATACATGGTAGTATTGATACTTCGGAGTCAGCCGCCATAGCTATCGTTCTATCTTTAGTTTGCAGGCCGTCTCATCCAAATATCTAAAAATGCCAATTCTTAAATTTCCCAAAATAACTTTTGCTGTCTCTGTTTCCACGGCAACTTAAATGTCAAAAAGCAATGCAACATTTCTCATTCTACATTGAGCACTTTCAACAAGACTCTCATCTCTCCGAGGTCATCTTCATTGGCGATTTCCATAAGTATAACTTTTGATAGCTTTTTCACACCATCTGCTTTGACGCAACTGGTTTAGCGACTGCATTATCTGCTTTCGTAAATAATCTATACCTCTCCCTTTCACCTTTACTTCCTCTCCGATCGATCTTCTGACTTTCCAAACATATTTGATCTTTACCGCACATCAACACCCATATTTTATTCAAACATTTTCTTTTCCCTCGTCCACATAATTTACACCGCAACAAAAATTCACAACAAAGTCATTTAAAATTAACCACACAGACTTTTGTATCATTTGTTTCCTTGTCCCAGATGTTCATTCAAATTTCCAGTATTTTTAAGAGTTATTTTTAGTAGGATGGCGTAACCCTTCGGGTTATGTTTCTACTTTCACTTTCGCATTAGTTGTTATTACGAGTTCGTTCGGTGGCCAATGAAGCTTTTTTTTTGTTTTTTGTATTTAGTTTGTTAGGTTCAGGCATACGTGTGTAGTTGAAAAATTTGTTTCGTAACCACATGGTTTCAGGTTCAGCTCCACAACTCTACACCTTGGGTAAGAGTTTCATACTATAGCCCCAGGCCGACATATTCCCTGCCCATCTATTATCTCATTAGTGAATTTGGTAGATGGAAACTGGAAGCCTATCGTGTGCGTGTGTGTGTGTGCACACACGTGTTTATATGAATGTGTGGTCTTGAATTCAGTCCCACTGTGTGACACCTTGGCCAATGTCTTCTAATATAGCCTCTGTCCGACAAAAACCTTGTGAGTGGATTCGGTAGACGGAAACTGAAAGAAGCCTGTCATCCATGTGCGTGTGCATGTATGTCTTTGTGTCTGTGTTTGTCTCCCCTCCCACCAGCACCATCACTTGATAACCGGTGGTGGTATATTTGTCTCTGTAACTTAGTGGTTTGGCATAAGAGACCGATGGAATAAGGCTTTACACAAATGAGTCCTGGGTCGATTCATTCGACTGAAAATTGACCAATCGAAATTTTTTTATTTTACTTGTTTCAGTCCTTGGTCTGCATGTATGTATGTATGTATGTATGTATGTATATTTTATAAAATGGTTCAGTAGTTAGAGCATCGTGCTCACAATCATGAGGTAGTGAGTTTGATTCCCAGATTGGGCTGTGTTGTGTGTTCTTGAACAAACAAAACACTTTAATTCACATTGCTCCAGTTCATTCAGCTGTAGAAATGAGGTGCAATGTCACTGGTGCCAAGCTGTATCAACCTTTGCTTTTCCTTTGGATAACATCAGTGGTGTGGAGAGAGGGGAGGCTGGTATGCATGGTTAACTACAGGTCTTCCATAAACAACCTTGCCCATACTTGTGCCTCAGAGGAGAACTAGGAGTAACCGAAAGGGGTTTTTATCTTAATTCAATTAATGAGATATGCTAACAGTGAAGAAGTGCTTTGAAAGTGAATCTCCTGAAGATGATTAAAATCCTGCAACTTCACATTTTCATAACTTCAGCAAATGATAATTGTCTTTCAATTTCTTTATTAAAAGCATGTAGACTGCAAATAGTTTAAATAGTAAAAAGAAAAAAAAAGAAGTGTCCACCGACCATACCTATTTCTTTATTACCCACAAGGGGCTAAACATAGAGGGGACAAACAAGGACAGACATAGGTATTAAGTCGATTACATCGACCCCAGTGCGTAACTGGTACTTAATTTATCGACCTCGAAAGGATGAAAGGCAAAGTCGACCTCGGCGGAATTTGAACCCAGAACGTAACGGCAGACGAAATACGGCTACGCATTTCGCCCGGCGTGCTAACGACTCTGCCAGCTCGCCACCTGGTGGACATTATTGCTCAGTATTCATGTACTCTTAATATATGCACCGTTATTCGTCTGTCTTTACTTTCTGAGTTCAAATTCTGCTGAAGTCAACTTTGCCTTTCATTCTTTCAGGGTTGATAAATTAAGTACCAGTTGCATACTGGGGTTGATCTAATTGACTGCCCCCCCCCACTACCCCAAAATTTTCAGGCCTTGTGCCTAGAGTAGAAAAGAATATATGCACTGTTATAAGACAGCGAGCTGGTTGAGTTGTTAGCTCAAGAACACAACACTTGGACCAGTCTGGGAATGAAACTCAACTCACTACCACATGAGTGTAAGCCCAATTCTCTAACCACTGAGCTATGCACCTTCGCATTATTTGAATTACCTACTCCTAAATTAATGTGTCAGTGCCTGAGTATTCCACAGACACATGTACTCATAATGTATGCACCATTAATTCAAGAGTACATACTTCATTGTGTAGCTCTCTCCAAGTTAAACCACTATTTCTCTGCATTGAGAGGTGACAGCGCTAGTGTTACAGACATGATTTGAATGTCATAGGAATGAACTGCAAGACAAATTCTTCAAGCTGAGCCAACTGGTAGGAGACCTAGGAGCAGACCAAGAATGAAATGATTAGATAATGTCTATAGTCTCAATTGGTTATACTCGGGAATTCAGCTGGGAAGAGGAATGATGGATGCTTCTGATAGGACCTGATGGAAGAGGTGCCTGAGGTCTCTAGACTCATGATTCTCCCTGGAATTGTGGGCAAAGAATGCAGATAAATCGATGTGTGTGTGTCCTTGTCTTCACATAATTCTTTTCTACTCTAGGCACAAGGCATGAAATTTTGTTTCATAAAGTCAACTTGAGCAGTTATAAAAACCCTGGATTTGGGGAAAAACTTTAGTGTTTGTAGGATGTAACTAAACTCCACGACACTCACTCCTTTGAGACATTGGTTATTTTTTATGCAATCTCTATGAAAAATCCAACACAGGCATTGTCCACACAGCACTGGCATTGGCCACAGCTATAATGTCACTTGGCTTGACTAGTCTTCTCAAGCACAACATATCGCCCATTGTTTGAAGGGTATTTTTTTACATGGCAGTCAAGCGAAACTGGCATTAGTCACGACTACGATCTCACTTGGCTAGACAGGTTTTCTCAAGCACGGTATATCACCAAAGGTCTCAGTCACTTGTCATTACCTCCGTGAGGTCCAACATTCAAAGATGCAGTCGCCTAAACCAATCAAGGCAATACCCCAGCATGGCCACAGATAATGATTGGAACAAATAAATGAAGATATATCTTTTTATCATCATCATCATCAACATCATCGTTTAGCGTCCGCTTTCCATGCTGGCATGGGTTGGACGGTGCAATTGGGGTCTGGGAAGCCAGAAGGCTGCACCAGGCCCAGTCTGATCTGGCAATGTTTCTACAGGCTGGATGCCCTTCCTAACGCCAACCACTCCATGAGTGTAGTGGGTGCTTTTTACGTGCCACCGGCACAGGTGCCAGATGAGGCTGGCAAATGGCCACGAGCAGATGGTGCTTTTTACATGCCACTGGCACGGGGGCCAGTCGGGGCGGCGCTGGCAATTGATTCAAAATATTTATATTTTTTATTAATTTTATAAACCCGCCTCCCTCCACCACCCTATCCTTTACTTCACCGCTAACTTCTCCGGTTTTTATTTAAAATCATTAAATTGTCTCTTATATTAAATACATATTAATAGTTTGTTTCATTATTGCACATGTTTTATTAACCTATTTCATTTATTTACTGCTCGTTAAGTTGAGTAATAAATTTTTCATTCAAGGAATAATTTCAAATTCTTTTATGTTCTTATCTGTTTCCATTCTTTACTTTACAACCATAACTTTTAGATAATTGTAATCATTTGTTTCATAAAGACACTGCTGGTCTCTTGTTATTAGTAGTTAGTCATTGCTAATTAAGTTGGCACTAGTTTTTATATAATCTCTATTTTAATTTTTTTTTTTTTTTTGTTGCAGTCATGTTTCGTTATGATGCTATCACTGGTAATTGTTTCTCACATTTTAACTACTATAGGTGCAGGCATGGCTGTGTGGTAAGAAGCTTGATTCCTAAACACATGGTTCCGGGTTCAGTCCCACTGTGTGGTACTTTGGACAAGTATTTTTTACTATAGCTCCAAGTTGACCAAAACCTTATGAATGGATTTGGGAGATGGAAACTGAAATAAGCCTGTTGTATATATGTATATATATATATGTGTGTGTAGATATAGATATACATATCCAAGTTTGTATGATTGTGTATAGAATATATTAATCAACGAATTTCCAACTTAGTCTGATTTTCATGTTTTATTATTTGCAATATTTACCATTTTACAATTTTATAATTTTGAAATAAACTAGTACTTTCATGCATTATGCAATCATCAGGTTTATATAGTAACAGCCGTGTTCCACAATTGACAACCGTGTATATATATATATGTGTGTGTGTGTGTGTGTCTGTTTGTCCCACTACCTATTTCTTTACTACCCACAAGGGGCTAAACACAGAGAGGACAAACAAGGACAGACAAACGGATTAAGTCGATTATATCAACCCCAGTGCGTAACTGGTACTTAGTTTATCAACCCCGAAAGGATGAAAGGCAAAGTCGACCTCGGCGGAATTTTAACTCAGGACATAGCGACAGACGAAATACTGCTTAGCATTTCGCCCGGCGTGCTAACATTTCTCCCACTACTGTCACTTGACAACTGCTCTCAGTGTGTTTACATTCCCATAACTTAGCAGTTTGATGAAAGAGTTTGATAGAATAAGTACCAGGCTTAAAAAAAAAATACTGGTGTTGATTCATTCAACTAAAACCTTTCAAGGTGGTGCTCCAGCATGGCCACAGTCTAATGATTGAAGCATGTAAGAGATTGACATTCAAACTTATAGTTGAGTACTTTAATATGGCCAGTTGCAGCTTCTTTGGAACTTATAACACCCTGGAATGAGTTTGTGTGTGCAACAGAACTAACAGTCCGAAATGTGTCAAATCTAAAAACAAGTCTACCTGATTTAGTTATAAATGTAAGAACTATAGCTATAAATGCAGTTTCATATTGGCAGTAAAATGTAGGGTAGCTGATTGTTAATGTAACTATAGGAATAGTTGAAACAACATCAGCCAATCAGTCTTTCTTTTACTGTTCATTGTGAGGTTTATATATAAGCATGACAGACATTTACATCTACGTTATGGGTTTAATGTGTTTATTTAATTTATGAATGCAGCTACACTGGTGTGGCTGTAGAGTTGAGAGGCTTGGTTCCCAGCCATGCTTCTCAGGTTTGGTGTTACTCTGCTACATGGGCGAGTATCTTCTACTATAGTCTTGGGCTGACCAAAACCTTGTTAGTGAATTTGGTAGAGGGAAACTGAAAGAAGCCCACTGTGTGTGTTTGTGTGTGTGTGTGTGTATGTATGTGTGTGTGTGTGTATATATATATAAGGCTCAACCAATGTGAAGCACATTGTGACCAGCGATGTATAGCAACATCTGATAGCCTGATCGGTCACGGTGATCACGGTGATATATATATATATATATATATGGTATATATATATATATATATATATATATATATATATATATATATTATATATATTATAATATATATATATATATATATATATAATGTGGTGTGTGTATATTATATATATATATATATATTATATATGTATGTATATATATATATATATAATATATATTATATATATATATATATAATATATTATATATATAATATATATATATTATATACATATATATATACATACATACACAGATGTATGTGTGTGTGTATTGTATATATACATGTGCTGGCACCATGTAAAAGGCACCCACATTGGCACCACTTCTGCCATTGTCCAAAGGGTCCCTCTTTCTGAAGTAGTAAGGTGTGATTTTGAAGGATATTTGTCTGCTATTTCTAACAGGTCAAATTAAGTTAGTCTTTGATGTATTAGACAAAGAGTCTAGTTGGATACATAGAACTTAGGACTTTGGGCTTTTACAAGTTCTAGGGCTCAAAAGAATGTACCTTAACCTGGTATCCATGACATATAAGTGACTAAGGTTACAATATTCCTTCCCTGGACATGACATTAGTCTGTCGAAGGGTCAACTTTCCAACTATTTACAGTTACAGCTGAGTGAACTGGAGTAGCAGGAATTGAAGTGGTTTACTCTTTTAACTCTTTTACTCTTTTCAGTCACTTGACTGCGGCCATGCTGGAGCACCACCTTTAGTTGATGAAATCGACCCCAGGACTTACACTTTGTAAACCTAGTAATTATTATATTGGTCTCTTTTGCCAAACCGCTAAGTTACGGGGACATAAACACACAAGCATAGGTTGTCAAGCGATGTTGGGGAATAAACACAGAAACACAAACACATACACACACATTAATACATACATATATATATACATATATATGGCAGGTTTCTTTCAGTTTCTGTCTACCAAGTCCACTCATAAGGCTTTGGTCAGCCCAAGGCTATAGTAGAAGACACTTGCCAAAAATGCCACACAGTGGGACTGAACCCGGAACCATGTGGTTGGTAAACAAGCTACTTACTACACAGCCACTCCTGCCAAGAACATAATGAAGCACCCAGTTTGGGAATTGACACCACAATCTTACAATCATGAGTACAACACCCTAACCCAGTGGTTCTCAACCAGGGTCCATATAAGATTTTGAGGGGTCCATGCTACAAAATAGTACATTGGACATCCACAATAGTATTTTAAGGGCCTGTGAAAAAATTTTACTTCAGGGCACGTAAAAAGTACCATCTGAACGTGGCCGATGCCAGCGCTGCCTTGACTGGCTTCTGTGCTGGTGGCATGTAAAAAGTACCAACCGATCGTAGCCGCTGCCATCCTCCCCTGGCACCTGTGATGGTGGCATGTAAAAAGCACCCACTACACTCACGGAGTTGTTGGCATTAGGAAGGGCATTCAGCTGTAGAAACACTGCCAGATCAGAGTGTAGCCTGGTGCAGCCTCCTGGCTTCCCAGATCCCAGTCAAACTGTCCAACCCGTGCTAGCATGGAAAACGGATGTTAAATGATGATGATAATGATGTATGTATTGGTATGAATTGCAAGAAACAAGCATAATTCCACCTACAGAAGTTAAAGTAGGAAAAACAAAACACAAATTTTGAAAGAAGTATCGATAAAACTAGTTTTTAAACATCAAATGATGGCTATGAGGGATGTCCACCAAAAAGAAGTAATTATCAAAGGGGTCCATAGATAAACAATGGTTTAGAACCCCTGCCCTCACCATTAGGCCAATTTCCCAGTGATTAGGTGAGGAAGGCTCAAGGCGATGGGCTGGCAGAAACGTTAGCATGCTGGGCGAAATGCTTAGCAGTATTTCGTCTGTCTTTACGTTCTGAGTTCAAATTCTGCTGAGGTCGACTTTGCTTTTCATCCTTTCGGGGTCAATAAATTAAGTACCAGTTACGCACTAGGGTCAATATAATCGACTTAATCCATTTGTCTGTCCTTGTTTGTCCTCTCTGTGTTTAGCCACTTGTGGGTAGTAAAGAAATAGGTATTTCGTCTGCCGTTACGGTCTGAGTTCAAATACCGCCGAGGTCGACTCTGCCTTTCGTCCTTTCGGGGTCGATAAATTAAGTACCAGTTACGCACTGGGGTCGATATAATCGACTTAATCCGTTTGTCTGTGCTTGTTTGTCCCTTCTGTGTTTAGCCCCCTGTGGGTGGTAAAGAAATAGGTGAGGAAGGCAGACAAATTCAAGCCTTATACATGCAGAATGAATGCAGGTCAGAAAGATTGCTATCAGGACACACTTTGAAAGTGCAATCTGACAAGAAACTCTACAATCCAAGAAATGCATAACGGACAGAACCCATAGGCAAGCAGTAGTTTGTAAGTGATTTTGGTCAGTGTGTACTGCTGTTCCTCTTCAAAAATTGTCAAGAATATCCGGTAATAATAAATGACCTTAAACATTGAATGTATTATTAATAAAATATGGAATAAAAAAAATATTAACCAAAAGCAAAACTGAATGAATACGATAACGTTGAAATTTCCATAGATGCAGACATGTCCACTTAACTAGAATGTTAATTGTATAGTTCAATATTTCTTGTTGAAGGCCAAATTGACATTTATCCAGTTATACTTCGGTTATACTACACTAATTTTCTACTCTGCATTTCTCCCCCCCCCATCTTTCATACTCTTTCTCTTACTCCTCTATCATCATTACTCCATTAAATCTCTCTCCCTGTCATTCGTTTTGCTATCTTCCATTTTCTTTATCTCTTTCTTTCTCATGCCTTTTCCTCTATTGTCTTGTCTACTGTCTCTTTATCTGTCTGTCTGTCCATCTCTCTCTTAATTTCTCTCTGTTTTTCTCTTTTCCTCTTCTCTCCTGTCTCTTGTATTACCGTTTCCTTTCTCCATATCTCGCATTATCGCTCTCAAATTCTCTAAATCATTATTCATTAATTATCCTCTTCATACAGTCCGACATCAGAAGAATCGCCATTTCACTTTATTTGAAACAAACCTGCAATTTAGCCTTGGAAGCTCATTTTCATTGGTCAAAACTTGGACACTCTTACTTCATTGGTGGAAATTTAAGACAGCAAATTTGAAAGTAATGAATCTATTGATATCGAAAGAATAAAGAAATAAATGATAACCCTGTGGAGTCTGTACATAAATATAATGAACTTGACCTATTTGTGGCTTTGATAATAAGATTAAGAAATTATGTAACACATAAATTAATTAACTCCTTAAAACAAAATAATTCTAGACCTGCTCATCAAATTTTGTTTTAAATTCATTAATATAATCTCAAAAATTGTCCTTCCTGTTTAGAGTTAATATATTCATACACTCTCGGGTGTGTTTCATAGTTAACACTAATTATCAAAGCTACAACTGCGTATGATTTATTCTGGAGAATGAATGACTAAGGAAAATGACTCCTCAGGGGTGCCTTCTGTATGAGCTGTTGGTTGTTATATAGTGTAAGGTATAGTGTCGTGAGAACAGTATCTCATAAGCTCTTGGTTTGATCATTTTCAGTGCTACTGCAACCTTTGTTGTCATACAGTCCATCCTCTGTTCACCATAACCTGTCTACATGTATATTTCCTGACATGTTTTGCAGCTAGTACACAAAAGAAATTAATGTGGACACAAAGGGTTAGTTATGTACAATGATGTAGTAATTAATATAATTATTATACACACACTCATTTATGTATATGTATATATGACATATTTACCGATACAAATATATGTAGATCTTTATGCGTGCATGTGTGTAGGTATGTATATTGGTCTCTGTATATATATATATGTATATATACCTAACTTGGAAATGGGTATAAGTTGGCAACAAGAAGGGCATTTAGCTGTAGAAAATCTTCATTGATAAATTCTATCTGGTCCATTCAAACATGGAAATGTAAATGTTAAAATGCTGGTGATGTACATAATTCAAACATATATATATATATATATATATATATATATATATATATATAGGTTTTAAGTGATGATGTCTCATGTAAAAATGTATCATGTTTAGGCTGAAAGGGAGTTTATGTATGCAACTACATACAGAAGCTCCCTTTCAGACTTCCATTTTTGATCCAGCAAAACATCTAGGATGCAACAGCATGAGGGAGAGAGAAGACAGCGCCAATAATCAACTGGTACCCATTACAGTTGACTTGACTGAAACAATGTGAAACGATCACCTGGTTCAGGTATCAAACTCCTAAACTCATGATCATGAGTCCAGTTCCTTAACCACTTGGCTACATGGTTGGTTGCTACATAGCTGTAACAACTGATGTAGAAGTTAAAAGAAAATAACCCAGACATCATCATTAAGGATTAATCTGGGAAAAAATATTTCTACATCAATATACCAATATTTCATCAATATATCAATCTGTTTTGATCAAAATGTTGTTTTGAAAGATAATCAATATATTCGTTTTACGGAAGAGAAGGTGATGGGTGGTCAAATTGCTAGAGTGTCAGAAAACTAATGTGTAGAATTTAGACATAACTATTTGAATTTTCTACTAGGTGCTGGCATGGCTGTGTGGTAATAAATTTGCTTCTCAGTCACAGACACAGGCACACACACACATGATAGGCTTCTTTCGGTTTCTATCTAACCAAATCCACTCGCAAGGCTTTGGTCAGCTTAGGGTTATAGTAGAAGATGCTTGTCCAATGTGTCATGAAATGGGACTGAACCTGAGACCATGTTGTGGTTTACTGTCATAATAGGTCCAGTGTATTGAATTGTCCAGGGTCCTATAATCTTGCTAAGATAGCCTTGCATACAATGCAATGATCAAGGCTGGAATATCATTTATCTTAGATCTGATTGACTTATGACAAAACAAGGGCAACATTTATTTGCAATTTTTGTAAGACAAATATAGTTAGGTGTTGTGTCAAGGTTGTCTAAGTCTCTAGTCATCTCAACAAACATATTCTCTGTTCATTTCTAACTCAACAATTGGCTAATCAATTATTTGCTTCTAATTTGTTCGTCACATACATAAATAATTTTAAACTCATCCAAATATTACCAATTACAGTTACGACTTACCATTCTCTTGAAAACCTAATGAATATTATTTTTTTACGTCTTCTGAAAACAGAAATCTTTATTATTATTATTACTATTATTATTATTAGTTTGTTATCTCAGTTTTACTACGTAACAAAGTAAACCAAGATTTAGAAGTCAGTTTTCATTTGAAATTATTCTAAATATTTATTGAAAGAAAAATGAATTGTTTTTTTTTTTTAGTTTTCATTCATATTTACCATATTTATTGATACTGTAATTGTAAATTCAGATTTTGTTATATTTTCTGTTTTGCTAATTCTATTAGAATTCATTGCTTTTAATATTCCATCTAGTTACTCTTGTCATATTGTCATTTATTTGGCCTCATTACAATTTCCTATTTTAACGATCCTTGTTATCGGCTAATTATATAGAATTTTATTGAAGTAGGCGATGTATCACTCTCTTTGTTTTGATTGAATTAAACGTTAGTTTCGGAGATTTACTTTTTTCTTTCATTTAGTTACATTTTATTTCTTCTGAATATAATAATTGTCTGAAATAACACGGATAATAATAATGGTGATGATGATGATGATGATATAATAATAATAATAATAATAATATGGAAGTGTTATCATGTACATTGTTTTGTCTTGGTATAAAAGATGGGTTACAGTAAATATTCTGCTCAATACCACGGATTTGCCTGTCAGTTGTTTGACCTTAACCAGTTGACCATGTCCTTTAGTGGCTGACGATATGTGCATCTCTGATCACAAGCAGAAGTAGTGGGGGAGCATCAT
>NC_043013.1:8649704-8662204 GCF_006345805.1 Octopus sinensis
CAATCTACATACATATAATTGATGAGATGTTGTTCAGTAACTTACAGTTCTGCCAGTGTTTGCTTTGGCCTTTTGAAGCTTCTAGGATCGATGTGGTGCAAAAATAAAACAATAAAATTCTATCGAAATGTTCAAACAAATCTGCTTAACTAGAAGCAACAGAAGCTATCAGACAGCTTTAAGACAGAACAATGACAACAGCTACGATAACAACAACAATAGCAACAACAATGCCTTACAAGTATAACAGTTAAGTGGATTGAATCAACGAGATTGTAATTTTGTTTAACAACTACAATCTTATCTGTTGAGTCTTGAGAGGAAATGGAATGTCAGTATAGAGTAATAATGATTTCCAACGTTGGCGGAAAGGCTTCAAACATTGGGCGATAGGTACAGTTAGTTAAATTGACCTCAGTACTTGACTGGTACATTTTTTGGTTTTGTTTTATTATCAGCTTTGGATGAACGAAAGACAAAGGTAATTTTGGTAAGATTTAAACTTAGATGTCATAACTAAATACCACAAAGGAGACACTTCTGTCTTGCACTCTGCTAGGTTGGTCAATCCAAGAAATATTGAGTAAGCAAATATGATGGATTTGCGTCGCCTTACTGGCACTTGTGCTGGTGGCACGTGAAAAAACATTCGAGCGAGGTTGTTGCCGGTCCGCTGGACTGGCTCCTGTGCAGGTGGCACATAAAAGGCATCATTTGAGCGTGGCCGTTGCCAGTACCACCTGACTGCCCTTCCTAATGCCAACCACTTTACAAAGTGTACTGGGTGCCTTTACGCAGCACTGGCTCTGGTGAATTTATGTGGCACCAGTATGAGTATTTTTTTACATGACACCAGAACCTACAAGCCTGCAAGGTTAGGAATTCTCAGCTGGAGAGGGATTTCATCTGGAGGCACATAGCTTAGTGGTTAGGATGTTGGACTCCTGACTGTAAGATTGCAGTTTCAATTCCTGGACTGAGCACTGCACTGTGTTCTTGAGCAAAACTCTTCATTTCATACTGCTCCAGTCCACTCAACTGGTAGAAATGAGTAATCCTGCAATGAACTGGAATCCTGTCAGGGAGGAATATATACATCAGAGAAACTGGGGAAGCAGCCTTGAGCTCCTTTTGAAGTAATGTGGACGAACCGATCTACCATATTTTAACATGTTATATGGATCCCGTTTTTGTCAAACATTTGGTTTAAAAAATATGGGAGTTTCTTATACATGGATAGTATTTTTATCCCTAACAAAACCTTTTTTCCAAATTTTAAGCCCTCCAAATTAGGGGGTTCCTTATACACAAGGATTCCTTATACATGTTAAAATATGGTATTCTGCTGGCGAGCATGCCAGGCGAAATGCTTAGCGGTATTGCATCTGTCGCTATGTTCTGAGTTCAAATTCCGCTGAGGTCAACTTTGCCTTTCATCCTTTTGGGGTCGATTGAATAAGTACCAGTTATGCACTGGGGTTGATGTAATCGACTTAATCCATTTGTCTGTCCTTGTTTGTCCCCTCTGTGTTTAGCCCCTTGTGGGCAGTAAAGAAATATAATTATGGTATTTAATGCTCCCTGCATTAAATATTTTGACACTTACTTAACATTAATATGTCTGGCACAAACAACATTATCTAACATATCATTCATTACTGAATTCAATATGATGTTGCTTGATGAGGATTTAGCTGCCATTTCTACCAGGTCATGCTACTATGTTGAGAGACTCCCGTTGGTGTAAACTTTACTGCTTTACTAACTAACATCTATTTCACATCTCAGGATAGCTGCCTTGCAGGGCTTTGTTCACTAAATACTTTAAAGTCAAAAGAATTTTGAAACATAGTAGAGTAGGAGGCTTGAGTTGGAAGCCCCGAAGACGAACGTGATCAAGCCTCAGAAAAGCAGTATTAATGAACCAACAACAGAGAATTCATTCTGATTGTTTTGCAGAGAAATAGGTGACAATGCTGTTCATGTAGTCGGGACAACCGATGCATTTCAGATTCATTTGTTCGGTTCAAGAAGGTTGCAGGCATGGCTGTGTTGTGAAAAGTCTTCTTCTCAACCACATGGTTCCAGGTTCAGTCCCACTGTGTGGCACACTGAGCTAGTGTCTTCTACTGTAGCCTCCAGGCCAACCAGAGCCTTGTGAATGGATTTGGTAGATGGAGACTGAAAGAAGTTTGTCATTTATGTATGTATGTATCTACGTGTGTGTATGACTTTGTGTTTGGGTAATAGTTGTCCCACCACCACCACTTGACAATTGGTGTTGGTTTGTTTACATCCCCGTAACTTAGCAGTTTGGCAAAAGGGACTGATAGAATAAGTACCAAATTTAAAAAAAATAAGTACTGTGTGTGTGTGTGTGTGTGTATCTATGTATATATAGTTTCTGCCCACCAAATTTATTCACAAGGTTCGGGTCTGTAGTAGAAGTCACTTGCTCGAAGCGCAACCCTGCAAGACTGAACCTGGAACCACATAGTTCTGAAACAGACTTCTTTACCACACAGCCACAGCTGGACCTAAACAGAAAGAACCAGAGGTTGGTGGGTAGCAGAAATTTTGGTAAACTTCAGCCACAAAATATATGGAAGTTCTTTGGAAGACAGTTGTATGATTTCCTTCTGAGCAGGAATGGTACACAGTCTACTATTCAAAGTAGCAGAGACTGTTATAATGCAGACAAAGGCTGTAGCATGTCAGTGGGCCAGTTAGCTTGTATTTATAGTGTGTTGTTGTTATTTAGCCCCAGGTCATCCTAGACTGCATATATTTATTGTCAAAGTGATTCTAGCCATGAACATCCTATTTCTTTTATTCAGGCATTGAAAAACAGGATCACATTATCCAATGCGTCATCTGTGGTGGTGGTGGCTTTGTCTCGTATCTGAAAATTTAGTTTCTTCTTTGCTGAATGCTTCCTTTATGGTGATGGTATTGATGACTCTGTAGACCAATTCTTGCATAGAAAAATCAATGGCATTGACTGCATGGTAATGTTGATGGAAGATGAAGTTGATTTTGTCAAACCTTTCTCTCTTGTCGCCTTGAAGTACCAATGTGCATCTCCTGACTGCTATTTCTATGTGTATCTCCCGACTACTATTTCTAACATGTAGAATGTCCACACATATAGCATGTTGGTGACTGAAGCATTGTCTTCCGGTCCACCCAAGAGACTTTTTTTTTTGTGTGTTCTAGAATATGAGTGAAGTAGCCCCATCATCTCAAATATTTGAGCAGCCACTAGGGGTCAGTAATAATATAATATCCAGTTCTAAGGATGTTAAGTGACCTTGAAGAAAGAAGCTACCATTTTTCTTGAAGGGCATCAAAACTTACAAAAGCCTAAATTTTGAACCATAGATGATTTAGTAGGTAGGGTAGCTGACAACTAACCAAGAGGTTGGTGGTTTCTATTCTGGCCTCATTCTTCTGTACTGCATCCATAATCAAAGCACCTAACTCTCATAAGGCCCAGTCCACTTATCTGTAAATAAACACTGTTGGTTAGAACCATCGTTGCTTTTGTTGTTTGTTTAACCCTGGACCTGTTCCAGTTTTGTAGACATATGATCAAAGACATTCCATCCATGACATTTGCATTCTTTATTAGTTTTTAACATACTTAGGGCTACGTTATATAATGTATCCATCTTTTTAGAAATTGTAAGGTGTGATTTGTGTATGATTTGGCTGCTATTTCTTGCAGGTCAAGCAACTATACAGAAGGGTCCCTCCTTGGCTTACTAGCAATATTATTGTTTTGATGAATGACTTATTAACTTGCAGTGCTGAGCTCTAATCAGGCAGAAATGATTTATTTCTCAAATAATTAACACTACAAAAACTGAACCAACCAGAGAAACTCTATATAGCTGTTTGACCTGTTAGAAATAACAGCCAACCATTTTTTTAAATGTTTTTTTTTTATGTATTTTTTAAAAATATAAATTCTTTAATTCTTTAAAATATAAATACTTTAAAGAATTCATTTGATAACATTGTCCAAAATATATAGCCATGACTGGATGGCCATGACTTAAGTATCTTTGGTCATAGGTCTGCTCAAGCAGAATTGACCTGAGGGTTAAACAGCAAAAATTGGAAATAAACACTGGATTATATGGATCCTTGGGTTTTGGAAGTGATTTAGATTTTGTTTCATCTTAGTGATTAGAGTTCAAGAAGAATGGAATGAATTCTAGTGAATTGCTTGGGTTTCAATTCCCAGACCGGGCGTTGTGTGTGTTTATTGAGCGAAAACACCTAAAAAGCTCAACGAGGCTCTGGCAGGGGTGGGTGGTGAACCCTGTTGTACTCTTTCACCCCAACTTTCTCTCATTCTTTCTTCCTGTATCTTGAATAACGCTGCGATGAACTGGCGTCCCATCAAGCTGGGGGGAACACATACACCATAGAAACCGGGAAACCGGGCCCATGAGCCTGGTTAGGCTTGAAAAGGGCACATAAATAAAAAAATATAAATATTACTAGTATACTAGTATATTACTAGTAATATTACTAGTATATATACTACACTCACGGAGTGGTTGGCGTTAGGAAGGGCATCCAGCTGTAGAAACACTGCCAGATCAGACTGGAGCCTGGTGCAGCCTCCTGGCTTCCCAGACTCCTGTCAAACCGTCCAACCCGTGCTAGCGCGGAAAACGGACGTTAAACGATGATGATTTCATTAATTTATACATGCTTTTTTTTCTTTATCGTTACAGACAGTGCCTATGCTTTTGATGACAGCTCTAGTGAGAGTGAAGATGAAATTATTAAAAGATATCAACATTCCTTCAAAACTGAACAGAAGAAGCTTGAAAAAGAGGTCCTTAGTAGTCAAAGTATAAAACGAACAAAGAGTACCAAAAGCAATGATTTACCATCACAAAACAGCACTGGTAAATTTCTTTCTTATTAAAGAATTTATGTGTGTATGTATGTGTGTAGGTCTTTTAATTCTCAAGTTTCTAAGTTAGCATTGGGTTAAATTGATCTAGAAATTAGGGCACCTTGCTTCCATTGTTGATGCAAATCTTTTCAATCATATGATTTTTAGTGCTAAGTATTCAACCATAATTAGAAATGGTACCTTGTTGAGGAATGGTATAATGTTGTGTACAGAATTTCACTGTAGAATTTTGACTCGTTCTTCAATTCAAAACTTCGCTACTCTTTTATCTTTTTAACAGTGTGTCTCAACCAAGCATGGGCAACCTTTTTTTAAGAAGTAGGCCACATGAGATATAGCTGATCATTAGCAGGCAGCACTCTAAAAACTTCAAGATAATTGCTCACTGGACATGCCAATTAGAAAGTCCCATGGGCCACAGTTTTCCTGTGACTAGTCTAGACCAACATTTCGATATCTTCGCTTGTTATTCTCTTTAAGTGAACATTTTTCTCATTGAAATACCCCGAAAAATGGCGATACAGCAGTAAAAAAATCGTAAAAAAATAGGGATTTTCACAGAAAAAAAGCACCACTTTGATGTAAATATTTTTGGTCTTAACATGGTCCAATTTGAATTTTATCTTCTACGCAATGAAGAGCAAGCCTTCTTCTATCATACTCTCAATTTTGGTCAACTTGCGCCACAGAGTCTCGGAGGGGATAGTGTTAGTTGAAGGCTACCAAACCTGCCACACACACACACACAGTCAACTTCAGCTTTATATATATAGAGATTTATATGCTTTCAAATGTGTTTCGAGAATGTATAAATATGGTTTCATAAACTGAACTAATTGATTTTATTGTTGTTTCAATTGTCACATAAATCATTAGTGGTTTTAATCATTGAGAAATGTGTCACATTTTTCCTAATCACCAAGAAGAGTTCATTTCTTTTTAATCTCTTAGAATAATCTATCCAGAGTCATGCTGTTCTACAACTTTTGCTACTCTTTCAACCTTCTGACTGACAAGTCTAAAAGCTATTTTGTCATATTCAATTCTTTATAGATTTTGTTTTCCCTCTTTTGTATAACATTGTACTGTACTATTAAATACTGTGCTATATTATAAAGTATTGTGTCATACTTTATTATATTCCATTGTACTATACTATAAAGTATTGTATGCTAATGCACACTGTTCACTGTATGTACTATAATGATGGTGTCCATTTTAACTCTTTCGTTACTGTATTTATTTTGAGATGCTCTGTTTTTCTTTCAATTACTTTAAATACAGCAAAAAATGTGGTAAAATAATTTAGTTATCATTCATCTAGTGTTAGGAACATAAATTGTGACTAAGGTTTGGTGGAAGATTTTAATTCAAAACTTATGAAAACAAGACATTTGTACTCAGAAGCAGAGCTGGTTTCAGCCGGGTTGGTAACGAAAAGGTTAAAGTCTGCTTTTCCATTCTTACATGGATCGGACAGAATTTATTGAGGTAGATTTTCCATGGCTGGATACCCTTCCTTTTGTCGATACTATTTCCCCATGGCCAAAAATGCTTTTGAAAGATATTGGAAATGAATGGCGTCGCTTGTATGAGAGTGACACTCGTTTACAATTGTTGTGCAATATTGTCAAAACAAAGAGACACAAACATACACTGACTCACACAACTTACATACATACATACACACATACATACTTACATACATACATACATATGCACACGCGCACGCACACATGCACACATGCATATGATGAACTTCTTTCAGTTTCTGCCGATCAAATCCATTTTTAAGACTTTGGTCAGCCTGAATCTATAGTCTACTACAGACACTTGCCCTAGGTGTCAGTGTCAGTGCCATGCAGTGGGACTGAACCCAAAATTATGTGGTTGGGAAGCAAACTTTTCAACTACACAAGGCCAGCAATTTTGAGGGTGGGGTGTGAGTTGTCAATACCATTCACCTCAGTTCTGTTTTTCAGTTATTATAAGTTCTTTGGGAAGTCCATGGTACCAAGATGCAAAACTTCTTTGCAAAGTTCATAATTTTGTCTAATAATTGTTTGTTTAATTTTTGAAGAATATGTGCTGGTGGCACATGAAAAACCATTCAAGTGAGGTCATTGCCAGTGCTGCTGGACAGGCTCCTGTGCAGGTGGCACATAAAAAGCACCATTTGAGCGTGGCCGTTGCCAGTACTGCCTGACTGGTCCTTGTGCTGGTGGCACGTAAAAGCACCCACTACACTCTCGGAGTGGTTGGTGTTAGGAAGGGCATCCAGCTGTAGAAACTCTGCCAGATCAAGATTGGAGCCTAGTGCAGCCATCTGGTTTGCCCGTCCTCATTCAAATCGTCCAACCCACACTAGCATGGAAAGCGGACATTAAACGATGATGATGATGATGATTGAATCTTAGATCAACTTCATTCTCTTCTTTTACTTCATTATTTTCTTTAGGGGATTTCCTTATTGTTTGGGAGGCACGTGGCTGAGTGGTTAGAATATTCAGCTCACAATCGTAGTGTCATGAGTTCAATTCTCGGTGGCATGTTGAGTCCTTGAGCAAGACACTCTATTCCACATTGCTCCAGTCCACTCAGCTGGCAAAAATGAGATGTACCTGTATTTTGAAGGGCCGGCCTTTTCACATTCTCTGTCACACTGAATCTCCCTGAGAACTATGTTAAGGGTACAATGTCTGTGGAGTGCTCAGCCACTTGCACATTAATTTCACAAGCAGTTTGCTGGTTCAGCTGAAACACTTGTCATCGTAAGCGACGGAGACCCAGATTCTTGTTTGTAAGAAATAATTTCTTCTCATTTGTTTACATTGTTTTATGTTGAATCTTCTTTTTCTGTGATTTTTTTTTCTTCTTTTTGTTTTTTCCCCTTCATATTTTCACTGACCATTTGGAAATTTTCATCCATAATCATTATTTTAACTTCCTCGCATGAGAAAATTGTCATACTTCTGGTTGGAACTGTTAGAAGATGAAGTGGTTCTGCACGTGTTTCTGATGCTGGGCATAAAGATATTTCACTTCTCATTCCCAGAATTTTAGCTGAGAAACTCTGTAAACTGAGGTTTGTTGTGGCTGTTTCTCCTCATTATTTATGATTCTCATATCCATTTTCCTTCTTTCTTTTTTTTTTTTGGTTTAATTTTTCTAATTCTTCTGGGTATTCAGTTCTTGAGTCAGTTTTACTCCAATAAACATAGTATTTAACTTTCAGCTTTGTACTATTAATCTCATGCCATTTGTCTCAGAACCCTCTTTGAGACATATTTCCAATATGGCTTTGTGGCCTTTAACCCTTTCGTTACCAACCCGGCTGAAACCGGCCCTGACTCTGAGTACAAATGTCTTGTTTTCATAAGTTTTGAATTAAAATCTTCCACCAAACCTTAGTCACAATTTATGTTCCTATCACTAGCTGAATGATGACTAAGTTATTTTACTAAATTCTTTGTTATATTTAAAGTAATCGAAAGAAACACAGAACATCTCAAAATAAATACAGTAACAAAAGGGTTAAGTATCATTTTGACATCACCTGACCACATGTCATCTTTCTGTAGTCCTGCTATGATTACTGGTCTATACTATGAGACAAAAGTCACAACTACCCAAGGATTACATTGTTTCCATTATCTCTTGTTCTCTCTCTTGTGTTACTTTAACTCATTAACTGGCACACAAATGTATAGTCGGTATGAAGGCGCATGGCTCAGTGGTTACAGTGTTTGGCTCTCGGTCATGAGGTAGTGGATTTGATTCTCGGATCAAGCTGTGTGTTGGGCTCTTGAGCAAGACTCTTTACATTGTTCCAGTTCATTCAGCTGTAGAAATGAGTTGCGACATCACTGGTGTCAAGCAGTATTGGTATTCACCTTTCCCTTGAATAACATCGGTGGTGTGGAGAGGGGAGGCAGCTATGCATGGGTGACTGCTGGTCTTTGGTAAACAGTCTTGCTTGGACTTGTGCCTCAGAAGGTGCAATCCCATAGTCATTTACGACCAAAGGGGGTATTAGGTAGGTCTTATAATTATAGCCTGTGTTTTAGATGTGCCTTTGGTTTTACAGGGACAATAGATAGTGCCATAATTTTTAGCTATTTTCACTTGTGAGAACTTCTGATATGTCTTAGAGAACCTGTAAAACTACTTGACATGATGGAAAATTTAGTTTGCTCCCATCCTTTTGCAAACAGAGAAATATAATTTTCCTCATTGCTTTCTCTTGGATTAAGTCCTGTGGCAAAAAAATGTTGCTTAATTTTACAAAATATTCCTTCTCACATATTTTTCTTGTAACTGAAAAATCTAGAAATTCCATTTGATCAGTTTTTGTGTGAAGAAAAGATTTGCCTTAACACAACTGCTGTATGAATTGTCCACAGTATTTGAAATCCTGTGGGAGTTACAGGTGTTCATATCCTTTTATTCTTATGCATTCAGTTGTGTTTTGAATCTGTGAAGTTTTTTTCTCTTCATTTTTTTTTTTTTGCAATTTTAATCTTTAGCTTTGTTACATGATTATGCGAGATAACCCTTTTGGATGTGAAAAACATGCATGTCAATAATTTTTTTTTTAAATTTGTGAAACAAACCTCTTTTCTTTTTGTTGTTGTTCTGCCCCCAGGTATTAAGTGCAGGTCTTCCTTAGGCATAATTCTTTTTTTTATAAGTACTTCATTGAAAGTTTATTTGGTAATACTTGAATAGCTTGTGTTTCGAATGCAGAAGCAAAGAGACATCTCCACACCACAAGGGTCACATATTACAATGATAATAATAAAAATAGTAATATAATAATAATAATAATAATAATATAATAATAATAATAATAATAATAATATAATAATAATAATAATAATAATAATAATAATAATAATAACAACAACAATAATAATAATAGAAATAATAGTAATAATCCTTTCTACTAAAAGCACAAGTCCTGAAAATTTGGTGGGGAGGGAACTAGTCGATTACATCAACCCCATTGTTTCACTGGTACTTAATTTATTGATCCCCAAAAGGATGAAAGGCAAAGTCGACCTTGACGGAATTTGAACTCAGAATGTAAAGACAGATGAAATGCTGCTAAGCATTTTGCCCAGTGCTAACAATTCTGCAAGTTTGCCAACTTATGTGACAAACTTATTGAAAATCATAGCAGAAAATTTTCCTGAAATTTCACTTGTGAGAACTTCTTTGATATGTTCTAGAGAACCTACTTGACATGATAGAAAATTTAGTTTGGTAGTATTTTCTCTCACATGGAAATTCTAACATACTGTCTACACCACATACTGTTTATTCATCACACCAGAAACATTCGTTTCTGTTTTGTCGACCAATTTTTTCAGAGATGTTTATGTTTACAGCAGTTTAAACTTACCAGTGCCACAGGAACTAACAGCACAGATAACAATACTATACCCACCACAAACAAACATAATTCCTACAGTTCAACAAATTCATATCATTAATCTCCCATCTGATGCATATGATTGTGGTATTTTTGCCCTGGTGTATGCATTTGAACTGGTCATTGGAAACTCTCCAGAGAAGTTTCTATTTGAACAGTCAAAAATGTTAGCACATTTAAGATTTTGCCTCGAAAATAATAAATTTGATCCTTTCCTTGAAAGTAAAGTTTTTTTTCAAATGCCAACAAAAGCCACAGAAGTCACTCACTTTCTATCACCCACCCAGAGATGGATTACTCTTAGAAAGACGATTAAAAGTTATGACTTCTCACATGAACATTCAGAGCAATTTTTTATCACCCAATAGGTTCTGTGTTTTAAGTGAAGACTTCAAGCAAAACCCGAAAGGTAATCAGGAATCTAATGAAAGTAAGACTCTGAAAATCATTTTCCCAAGAAAATCCATCACACTAGAGAATAAGTCAGTCATAAATTTATCTAAACTAAAACTTTCACCAAACGATATCTCTGTCTTAGAGCTTGGAATGAGTTTTTGCCCAAACACTAAGAATTTTGACAAGAATAAACTAGCTCAAGGGCTATTTCGGTTTGTCTGCCGTCACAAGCTGAAGGAATATTTTTTTGAAAAATATGATTATGCAGAGACAGAAAACCTTATGCTTACTGAAACTAAAAATGATGATGATCGAATCTGGCATAATTGGATTGGAAAGAATTCCAGTTAGTATCCAGATAAAGCTCAGGAAGGACGTTCACAACCACGACTGGAATTTCTTGAATTTTGTCGGACAGGCATTAGGGAAAGCCTTAAAATAAGTGGAAAGAAGTCCTGGAATAACCTCACAAATTCTCAGCATTACACACTCTGTCGTCTAGCTAATGATGATTCTGTTGTTATTAAAATGGCAGATAAGGGAGATGCTAGTGTAATTATGGACAAGAGTGAGTATATTTTGGCTTGTGAAGAAGTTCTGTTGATCCAAACTCCAATTACAGAGAGGAATTTAACAAAATAATTCTGGAAATGGAAGAAAACAATTTCATTAATAAGGCTGAATTCAGGATTTTATAGTCAGGAAAAAGAACACCTGTATTTCATGGTTGCACCAAAATACACAAAATGTTCAAAAGATTTCCTTCATTGCACCCAGTTTGCAGCAGATATGAATGTTGTACTGCCAAAATTTTGGAGTGGCTGGATGGCTGTCACAAAAAAATCAAGTTCCTATATTCAGAATACTTTTGATTTTGTGTCTAAAATCAACAACCTTTTTTTTAAGTGTCAAGGGAATGTCAACAACTGTTTTTTGGTAACCATGGATGTTTCTTCCTTATATCCCAATACTGACCATGATGAAGGGGTAGAAGCATGCATGAATGCCTTCGAAAAATGGTCAAACAAAAGTATTCCATCAAATTTTCTCTGTAGGCTATTGAGGTTTGTGTTACTTTGTAGCACAATGAAGTTTGGACAAAAATTTTACCACCAGACAAAGGGTTGCCACCAGACATGGGTACCCCAATGGCAATTAATTTCACTAATGTCTTCAGGATGAAATTCGAGACACAGTTACTGAAGACATTCAAATCCCTACATGGTCATGAACCAATACTCTGGTTACGGTTCACTGACGATGTATTTTTTGTCTGGGAAGGATCACAGGATAGTTGAATTGACTACTTGCATTTCTGTGACTGTTATGCTAAAAACTATGGCTTTAAGTCCAACATAAAATTTACGCCTGGTTTTTCAAAAACTGCTATCCTTAAATCCTTAAAAATGTTTCAGCCTGAAGGCTGCGGCCATGCTGGGGCACCATGAATTTTGGGGTACAAGTTAAGTTTTCTGGTGGCAGAGTTATTTTGTAAGCCCACGTCATCTCACATTTACCTCTACTTCCACTCTGATCATCCACATTTACTTCCACTGCCACTCTAATCATCCACATCATATAATTTGGTCAAATTTGAAATCCCAATTTTTTAGGATAAAATGGATTTGTACTGATATAGGGGATTACTGGAAACATGCAAGTGTTTTTATATACCATTATGTCAAATGCAGTTACAGTGAATCATGATTAATGGAAAATTGCAAATGACATAGC
>NC_043013.1:8667204-8752204 GCF_006345805.1 Octopus sinensis
CTGCCAGATCAAGATTGGAGCCTGGTGCAGCCATCTGGTTCACCAGACCTCAGTCAAAATCGTGCAGCCCATGCTAGTATGGAAAGTGGACGTTAAACGATGATGATGATGATGATGATTCTATATCATACATTTTGTAGAGTTGCTTCATGCCAGTGGCTAGTGTGGAGCATGCAGACCACACAGGGTAACCACTTTGGATGTGTGGGTTTGGTGAACATATGTTGAAGCTCTGTTACTTATAAGAAAGGAGCAGCCTGTATGCTTACTGTACAGGACAGTCAAAGACCATGCTGTGTCGCTGTTTTGTGCTCTTATTAACTTTTGAGTATTATTGAATGTTAGGTACATTCATCATTATTTATTACATGTTCTGTATAACGTACATTGCCACATTCCATATCATCATCATCATCATCATCCTCATTTCCATGCTTGTCTGCTTTTCCATGCTTGTATGGATCAAACAGAATTTGTTGAAGTTGATACTTCTATGGCCAGATGCTCTTCCAGTCACCAACTCTCATCTGTTTCCAGGCAAGATAATATTTCCCCTATAAAGGCGGCGAGCTGGTAGAAACGTTAGCATGCTGGGTGAAGTGCTTAGCAGTATTTTGTCTGCATTACGTTCTGAGTTCAAATTCTGTCAAGGTCGACTTTGCCTTTCATCCTTTTGGGGTCGATAAATTAAGTACCAGTAATACACTGGGGTCGATGTAGTTGACTTAATCTGTTTGTCTGTCCTTGTTTGCCCTCTCTGTGTTTAGCCCCTTGTGGGCAATAAAGAAATAAGATAATATTTCTCCTAGTTGGGCACCTTTTCCATAGAAGACTGGAAAAGAACAACACTGCTTGTATGATGGTGATACTTGTTTACAACCATCACATGATGTCAAGACAAGGATATGCACATGCACAGAGAGAGAGAGAGAGAGAGAGAGAGAGAGAGAGAGAGAGAGAGAATGACTAGATATGTTCTGTTGTGGAAATCTGCTGCCCTCTGGACACCAATGTGGTTAGAAAAGTACCAAAGAAAGGGGACCTCAATGGATCATTGATAAGGTGTTTGTAAATCCACTACCCAAGATACACTTTCAGCTTCATCCCTATTATTATTGAAGCAATAAGATATATAACAATTCATCTGGAGCAAGTATGATTGAGCTTGTGAACTTGGGGAGAGAATGCAGACCCTTAATTCACACACTACAAATGATCATGATACCTGGGACAATAAAGATCTGTAAAACCTTACTCTTTTTCTTTTTTTTACTCTTTTTACTTGTTTCAGTCATTTGACTGCGGCCATGCTGGAGCACCGCCTTTAGTCGACCAAATCGACCCCGGGACTTATTCTTTGTAAGCCCAGTACTTATTCTATCGGTCTCTTTTGCCGAACCGCTAAGTGACGGGGACATAAACACACCAGCATCGGTTGTCAAGCAATGCTAGGGGGACAAACACAGACACACAAACACACACACACACATATATATAAATACATATATACGACAGGCTTCTTTCAGTTTCCGTCTACCAAATCCACTCACAAGGCACTGGTCGGCCCGGGGCTATAGCAGAAGACACTTGCCCAAGATACCACGCAGTGGGAATGAACCCGGAACCATGAGATTTAAAAGGTGATGGTTAAAACGGGATGCTTTCTTTCACAACCTTGCTACCAAGTAGGTGGTCAATCAAAATTTATTTTAAATTAAAAAGTAAAAGAGAAGATACGTACATACATACATACCACACACACACACACATCACACACACACACACACACACACACACACACACACAAACACACTTAAATCGGGTTTCTTTCAGTTACAAAATTCACTCACAAAGCTTTGGTTGACCTAGGGTTACAATAGAAGAGACTTGCCCAAGGTGTTGTGCAGTAGAACTGAACCTAAGACCATATTGGTCAGGAAGCAAGCTTTTCAACCATATAACCTGTGCCATATATTGTATGTTCTTTACTCTTTTCAATAATGAATAAAAAAAAAAAGACTCAGTTGATGGTCCATAATAATGTGCAATCTTGCTAATTTGGTTAATATCCTAATGGGACCTGTATTAATGTCTCTCTGTCTAGACTTATAATGGTTCCCATTAATAAATTTCAGACTAGCAGGAATATCCTGTATCATTCAAGCATTGAAATCCACCCTTATATCTTCATTGGAGGCGCAATGGCCCAGTGGTTAGGGCAGCGGACTCGCGGTTTCGATCCCCAGACCGGGCGTTGTGAGTGTTTATTGAGTGAAAACACCTAAAGCTCCACAAGGCTCCGGTAGGGGATGGTGGTGATCCCTGCTGTACTCTTTCACCACAACTTTCTCTCACTCTTTCTTCCTGTTTCTGTTGTACCTGTATTTCAAAGGGCCGGCCTTGTCACTCTCTGTGTCACGCTGAATATCCCCGAGAACTACGTTAAGGGTACACGTGCCTGGGGAGTGCTCAGCCACTTACACGTTAATTTCACGAGCAGGCTGTTCCGTTGATCGTATCAACCGGAACCCTCGTCATCGTAACCGACGGAGTGCTTCCACTATATCTTCATTGTTTTTACTATACTAAATATATTCAGTGGCTTGCAAAGAAATCTAGTTTGGTTCAATCAGAAGGATGAAGGGCAACATGAGGCCTTCAGAACTATTTGCAGGAGAGAAAATCTTGATATTCTCAGACTTGAACCCTTTTGTTACCATATATCTTGATATGCTTTACTTTTGTTTCAGTTGTTGTTGGGCAAACTGGCATCTCATCTGTCTTTACGTTCTGAGTTCAAACTCCGCTGAGGCTGATTTTGCTCTCATCCTTTTGGGGGTCGATAAAATAAGTACCAGTTGAAGACTGGAGTTAATGTAGTTGACTTACTACCTACCCCTGCTGGCCTTGTGACAAAATTTGAAAGCATTATTAAGCTAGTAAGGAACATAAATTAACATGAAATTTTAATGAAAGGTTTTAATTTAGATCACTTTAACCCTTTAGTGTTCCAATTATTCTATCAAACATAATGCTTGTTGATTCCCATTGATTTGAATTAATCATGCATTATCTCATATCTTCAAGATCTTGATGGTGTAATTACTTAATGTAGAATAACATTGTAGGGTAGGTGTGAGAGCCTGGATCTGGTCAGTTTGAACATAAAACAGATTAGCTATTTTGGCCAGATATGGCCGGTTTAAATACTAAAGAGTTAAAACAGGGAGCTTGTATCATAAAATCAGAGGCAGTTTCAGGTGGGTTGGTATCCAAAGGGTTACATCAGTGTTTCTCAATCATTTTTTTGTCTGGGGACGCCTTTGATTCCTATTTTAATCTCAAGGACTTCCATGCTCATTCAATGTTTACAAAAAAATCATATTTTTACAATTAAATATTGTTAAGAATTGTATTAAAAAAAATTGTTAAATTGTTGTAGGCGCAGGAGTGACTGTGTGGTAAGTAGCTTGCTTACCAACCACATGGATTGGTTCTGGATTCAGTCCTACTGTGTGGCATCTTGAGCAAGTGTCTTCTACTATAGCCTCGGGCCGACCAAAGCCTTATGAGTGGATTTGGTAGACGGAAACTGAAAGAAGTCCATCGTACATATGTATATATACATATATGTATGTGTGTGTATATGTTTGTGTGTCTGTGTTTGTTCCCCTAGCATTGCTTGACAACTGATGCTGGTGTGTTTACATCTCTGTAACTTAGTGATTCAGCAAAAGAGACTGATAGAATAAGTATTAGGCTTACAAAGAATAAGTCCCAGGGTCGATTTGCTTGACTAAAGGCAGTGCTCCAGCATGGCCGCAGTCAAATGACTGAAACAAGTGAAAGAGTAAAATATTTCATGCATTGTAGAAGTATAAGCAATTTATTACATGAACTGTAACAACGGAATCTTATATGGACCCCTAAGGGTCATGTGGACCATGGTTAAGAACCTTGGGGTTAAATACTTGCAAGAGTAGTCTCTGCTAAGGTGGGGATTAGGATATGGGGTATGTGATGGTATTAAGTCAGGAGATAGATAGAGTCTGCCTATATTGATTTCAAATTTTTGCACAAGGCCAGCAATTTTGCAAGAGGGTTTAAGTTGATTACATCGACCCCCAGTGTTCAAGTGGTACCTATTTTGTTGATCTCGAAAGGATGAAAGGTAAAGTCAACCTTGGTAGAATTTGAACACAGAACATAAAGACAAACAAAATGCTGCTAAACATTTTGCCCAGCATGCTAACAATTGTACCAGCTTCCCACCTCTGTGCCACCCAGTATTAAGAATTGTTCATATGATTGACTTCTGAGTGGTGTCTGTCCATCCAATTTCTTTGTAAAGACCGAGTTGACCTAAAGCTATGGTAGAACACAATCGATTGAATCTGGACGCATTTGAGTGCAAAATATGCTTCTTAACCACAGAGCCATGCTTGCACCCAACCAAGTGCCGAGCCATCTGAAGAAGATTCTAGGGTGAAGGGTCTGGCTAATAATAAACTTCTTCAAGATGATTGACTGTCTTTTGTTTTGCAATGTGTTGCTGTTGATTTTACCCTTTCTTTTGTAGAATATCCTAACAATAAACGTATTTGATTCTTTCAATATAAAGGATAACCATTCTCTCCTACCCTTTCTCTCTCTCTCTCTCTCTCTCTCTCTCTCTCTCTCTCTCTCTCTTTCAGTATATCTCTGTCTGTCTATCTATGCATATTCTTGTATAAGGATAATAGATTTGTACTCTACAATCTATAGAGAAACCCATCAAATTAGCATAAAATTATTTTTATTATAACTAAACATAAAAACAAACATTAATATATATATATATATATATATATATATATATATATTGGGTCCCATATGTACATATATATATATATATTGGGTCCCATAAATAATGTGGGTTTTTTTCAATTGCACTAAGTAAAAATTGGAGGGGGATGGAATAAACTATCTGCATTAACTTACTATAAAAGCAGGTAGTAATTTTACCTTGCCCTTTTACCTAGTGCAAGTTTTGAAGAGTGCAGTTCGATTTTAACAGTTATTTTTTCAAAGCTATAATGGAAGTGACAAAGGAGCATACTCAGCATATTTTGCTTTATGAGTTCAATAAAGGCAACAATGCAATGGAAAGTACGAAGAATATTAATGCAGTATATGGGGATCTGACCATAAGCATAAGCTAATGTCAAAGCTGGTTCCAGAAATTTCAAGTGGGAAACTACAGCCTAGAAGACGAGCCTCATCCTGGAATATCTGTAGAGCTTGACAAGGATGTCCTGCAAATCTTGTTGGAACGAAATCCCATTGTAACTGTTGAGGAACTAGTAGAGAAGCCTGGATTTGGTCATTCAACCATTCATCAACATCTGTGTGCCATTGGAAAAGTCAGCAAATTGAGTCAATGTGTTCCTCACAAACTTTCTGAGTCTAATCACATGCAGAGAAGAATGTGTGCTCTTCTTTGGTGTCATACCTCATGAATGAACCTTTTTTGGACTGAATAGTAACTGGTGACCAGAAATGGGTTCTCTATAAAAATGTCAAGCGCCGAAGACAGTGGGTAGGGAAAGGAGAAACACCAACACCCCAGGCTAAAGAAGGTCTTCACCTACATAAGGTGTTGTTATCTGTTTGGTGGAATATGTAAGGTTGAGTCCACTTTGAACTTTTAAAGCCAAACCAAACGATAACAAAGGAGATCTGCTGAGAGCAGCTTGAGCAGCTTTAAAATGACCATTTCTGGTTTCAAGACGAAAGGTGTTGTTACATCAGGATAATGCTCAACCACATACAGTGAAGATGATATTCCAAAGGCTGGAGGAATTTGAGTGGGAAACAATGCCCCACCCACCATATTCACTGGACATTGCCCCATCTGATTATCATTTATTCCACAGTTTTCAAAATCATTTGGACAGAAAAAACATGAATTCTGTAGATGAGCTCAGAACAGGCCTGAAGGAATATTATTCATCACAGACAAATGAATTTTGGAAAAAGGGCCTTGCAAATCTACCAGATAGATGGAAGAGCATTGTAGAAAATGAAAGAGAGTATATTTTAAATCAATAAAGAACTTTGTTTATCTTAATTTTGAAAAATAAAAAGTATCAAAAATTGCATTATTTATCGGATGGCCCAATATATATATATATATATATATATATATATATATATATCTTTTTGCATCTTTGTCTGACTGATTGTCTCTGTCTGTCTGTCTGTCTGTCTCTCTATCTGTCTGTCTATCTATCTGTCTGTCTATCTATCTATCATCTATCTATCTATCTATCTATCTATCTATCTATCTATCTATCTATCTATCTATCTATCTATCTATCTATCTCTGTCTTGTAGTAAAGTCTACCGATTTGGCACCAAGAAAGGCATCTTCTGATGGAAACATATCCAGTAAATATCAAGATATCAAAGAAACTAAAAAACTTGAAAAAAATAAAGTTAGTGAAGCAGTTCCAAAGAAAACTGAGGCAATCGTTCCCTCCCAAAGTACCACTACTCACTTATCGGAACCACTGGTAAGGAAAGGAGCAGAAACTTCCACATCAAAACTAACCACTACACACAATGATCGGCAAAGCGATGCTGAAGGAATAAGTAACCAAGCATTCCAAGATGAAGTGTCCTTGTCAATGTCGGTCAACAGCGATGTTTTGGATAGCCCAGACCACAACTCCGATGTAAGTGTTTTTTTTTTTCTTTACTTTAAACTTAAGGGAATATTTCTGGTCAGTTACCCAAATTTGTAATGGTAATGTAACCTTGTCCAACAAACTATTGGAAAAAATATTTATAGCGCTATGATTTATTTATTTATTCTTCACATTTTTCTGCAGATTCAAATGCAAATATGCTAGTCATTGTTGTGTATGTCACAGGAGAACAATTTCCCCCTTTTACAATGTGTTCATAACACGTTCCACTCAGCTCATTGGCACAAGGAATTCTGGAACATTCGTGTTTTGATATGTTCTGTCTTGTCAGCCCAGAAGTACTCCAACTTTTGAACCTGAACAAGCCACTGGATTTGTTTCAGCAAACAAACTGTTTGCTGATCAGGGCTTATATCTGCCAACTGATACAAAAATTATCTTGTGACATACACGACAGTGACTAGCACATTTGTGTTTGAATCTACCAGAATGTATTAACGATAAGTATGCAAAACATTGTTTCAGATCTAACTGTACACAATACAAATGATTTTTTTTTTTATTTATATAAATTGTATCTAAAGTGTTTTCCAGTATGCTCCAAAATATTTTAAATGTTTGATATGAGGTTCCATTTCTTCTACTTTGTCTGCATCAATGATTTTTTTTTGTTCTCACATCATTATCTCCTGATTTGTGGTGGACATACATAGTATTACCTTTTATCTTTTGCTTGTTTCAGTCATAGGATTGTGGCCATGCTGGAGCACCGCCTTGAAGGGTTTAGTCAAAAACATTAACCACAGTACTTCTTTCTTTTTTTTTTAAAGTCTGGTACTTATTTCTTTTGGTGATCCACTAAGTTATGGAGATGTAAACAAGATTTTGATTGTCAAGCAAGGATGGGAGTGGACAAACACTAACACACACACACACACACACACACACATGTAGGACAAGCTTCCACACAGTTTCCATGGACCAAATTCATGCACAAGCCATTGGTCGGCCTGAGGCTATTGTTGAAAACACTTGCCCATGGTGCTGTGCAGTGGGACTGAACCTGAAACCATGAATTTGCAAAGTGAGCTTCTTTAAAAAAATATTTATATAACTTGTATCTAAAATATTTCTACAGCTTACAGAAGACCATTTTAGATGTTTTCCACAAGATTCCATGCCTTCTATTTTCTCTGTCTGCAGTCAATTGGGAATGTGTGTCATGTTAGAAAAAAAACCAAAAAAAACATTCGAACCTCTACATCAAACCATGGAAGCAACTTACTGAGGTCTTCATCCTGCAGTCGACTGAACATGGGCAATCCAACCCAATTGTATATTAGATCTATGAATCTATCCCGAATCCTTGCTTGCAATGCTTTGACTCTAAACAAAAAATTTTGAATTCTGTCTGGGACTCAAATACTCTGAATGACTCCAAAGCTGTTCTGTTGTCATCAAATTGTTATTCTGAGACTCTATGGATTTTGAACATAAAGTATATTTCACATTTCAAAGAACAGTTGCGAGTTTACTGGGAGAGGTTCTTTGGGGTTTCCATATGACGATGATACAAGATTGTAACAAACAAACAATTATCATGTGAGCCATTTTCTTCAGCTTATTAGGAGTTTAGCCGTAGAATAGGTTGTTCCAAGCTATTTCTCTCTCTCTCCCTCTTTCTCTCTCTCTCTCTTTCTCTCTCTCTCTCTCTCTCTCTCTCTCTCTCTCTCTGAGTGCTATTTCTCACTCATATCCATGTTTAGAGCTGAAAAGTTGTGTTTACAATTATTATGTTAAAGTTGTTGAATTTCCTGGGGATGTTACTGAAGATTGTTTACTCCAAACATCTCAAGGTAAATGCTGTGGCATCACAAGGTTGGTGTCTCTCAGTGCAGTAACACATGGCGTTCAATACACTCCCTCTGCGACTTCCTGTAATAGACCATACAGAATCCTCAGTGATATATTTTTTACTAACGTTACATTCTTTGTCAATTGTAGTGCCTTATAATCTCTGAATTTATCGACAATGGTAGTTATCATCATCATCATCACCATCACCACTTGTGACACATAAAAAGCTCTGGTGTTGCTGCCATGTTAAACTCACTGGTGCTGGTGCCACTTAAAAAGCACCCGACGCACACTCACTGCAAAATGGTTGGCATTAGGAAGAGCATTGAACTGCAGAAACCAAACCAACACAAACTATGAGACCTGATGGGGGGGGGGGGGGCCCTGGCCTTGCCAGCACCTGTTAAACTGTCCAACTCATGCCAGCATGGAAAATAGATGTTAAATGATGATGATGATGATGATGACAAAAAGGATGAAAATCAAAGTTGACCTCAGTGAGATTTGAACTCAGGGTGCAGTAAATTTGATCAAATGCCACAAAGCATTCCATCTGATGTACTAACAACTTGGCCAATTTATCATCTATACATATACAATAGACTTCTACACAGTTTCCATTTATCAAGAGTGTAGTGGTGCCTTGCTGTAGAATTGAACCTCAGATCACATGGTTGAAAAGAAGACTTCTTAACCACGCAGCAATCCCTCTCTCTCTTTCGGAGAGGCACTGAGCAGCTATACGCACACATACACACACGGCAGTAACTTCCACCTATCGAATTCAATCACAAAGCTCCGGTCGGCTCGGGGCTATAGTGGAAGACACCTACCCAAAGTTCCACGCAGTGGGACTGCAATATCAACATCAATTATGTTTCAATAACATTAAATGTTGCCACATTAACAAAAAACTGTGACTGTAGACCATTGAGGAGTTTCTATGTGGACGAAAGAAACAATTGATATCTTGTTTTTTTTTTTTATTTAATTTTTACTGAGTTTCTATTATTATGTTTTTTTTGTTTTCTGTTGTGATTTTATGATGTAGAAACTGATTTTCCAGATCTTTCTATTTAATCATCAATAGTAATTTCTATTATAAATGTTAGGAATCAATATTAATTTCTACAGTGAAACCAATGGCTTGTAGAATCAGTACAGTGTGCCAGACGAAAATGCTTTGAAGTATAATCGGATACATCCCTTTACACTCTGAGTTCAAATCCAACCGGAGTCTATTTTTTTGCCTTTCATCCTGCCAGACTCAATGAAATAAAAGCATCCAGTCAAGGTTTTGAGGGGGTGGTGATCAATATATTAAACTTCCTCCTCTTACTCTTCCTCTCAGCTAGTCTAGATAGAAATCAATATTGTTTCTATCATGAATTGGAATGGATCTTAGAATTAACCCCCCCCTCCTCTCATACTGGGTTTTTATAGATATTTATTGTATGATTCTATGTGGGTCAATATTTTTCAATCAGTTTTTTTCTCTCTTTTTCTTTTCTCTATATTATTAAACTGGATTGTCCGGTATTTCATGGCCGAAGTTCGTTATATATAATAAGTGAAACCTGTACTATATAAAATACATATAATCAAAAATATAATATTAATATAGTAATAATAATAATGGTAGCTATATAATAATGGTATTGATGATCATCTTAGAGGAAGTGAGGAGAAAAAAAACCCGTTCGAATTGTATTATCATTTCTAAATAAGAAAACTAATTGATTTTCATAATTAATAAATTATTTATTGATTTAATTTTGAATTTAATGTAACTGGCATAAAACAATATAAAATATAATTTTTTATATGAATGCAAAAACAAAAAGATTAACAAAAACTGCTGCTGCTGCTGATGATGATGATGATGGTGATGGTGACGATGATGATCTTTCTTTTTCTTTTGCCGGTTCCTTTTAAAGTTGTATTGTTTAATACAATCTCAGAAATCACTATTGCACATACCCCCATCCATTTATGAGGTGCATTTAATAAAATATCTAATTTAAGAGCCGCCAATAATGTACACTTATAATAGCAGCCAATCTATTTATGATGTATATTTCATAGAGTATCTAATATAAGGTCATCCAGTTTCTTTTATAAGAGCAGTAGGTCTATGAGGTCCATTTTATAATATACTAGCACTATGACCCGGCACCGCCAGGTCATAGTGCTAGTGCATGCATATACAGCTGCGTACGTGTGCACACACACGCATGTACTGTCCAAATCTCCGACCAATCACATACAGCTAGCTAGCATTCAATTGGCGTATCAAGTTTCGGGCATTTTGATTGGGTTTTGGATAGAAAATTCACCAAAAATCACTTCTATTGATTTTTTAATGACTTTGTGGGGTGACTGGGGAAACGTAAAGATGTGCACAACCACCCATGGACGGTTTTGAATGACCCGAGAAAGTGCGAGCCCTCTAACTGAAAAATTGTGGATTTGTATAAAGGACATGTACACACACATACACACACACAGAGACATTTTTCCATTTATATACATAGAGATGATAATATCCTGGTTCTTCTATGAGGTACATTTATAAAAGCAGTCTATTTATGATGTGTATTTAATAAAATATCTAATATAAGGTCACCCATATATTTATCTGTGATATGCATTTATTAGAGCCACCCAGTTCATTAATGATATGCACATTAGGCATTCAATTTCCCTATGACATACATATATAAGAGCAGTCAGTCTATGACATCCATTTAATGATATGTCATAGCATCAATATTCTCTGTGATGTACACTTATGACTGCAGTTTAATAACGTTTCTGATATGCATTCAATAGAATATTTAATAAGAGCAGCTATTTCCTTTATGATGTGTATTTATGAAGGCAGACAGTCTGTGATGTATACATTATGAAAATATTTAATGTAAAGGCATCCAATTTTTCTATGTACATTTGCAAGAGCAGTCAGCGTATGACATGCCTTTAATAATACATAACATCATGATTCTTTGTGTTTTATATTTATAAAAACAGTCAGTCTATTTATGATGTGTGTTTAATTAAAATATCTAATATCAGAGCATCCAGTTCCACTATGATGTACATATATAAAATCAGATTGTCTATTTATGACATGTTTTAAATAAAATATCTAATGTAGGAGCATATGATGTACAATTATAAAAACTGTTGGTCTAAGATCTATATTTAATAAGACGTAACAGCAACCAGTTTCTCTGTGTTGTAAAGAAGGTCATCAATTTTGTCTATACATAATAAAAATATCTTATCTAAGGGACCCCAGTTTTCCTGTGATGTACATTCATAAGAGCAATCAGTCTGTTTATGTGGTGTATTTAATAACACATCTAATCTCTAGACATTCAGTTTCTCTATGATATATATTTATTAGAGCAACCAGATTATTTATGATGTACGCATAAAAAAATATCTAATGTGAAAGCATTCAATTTCTCTATGATATACATCATAAGAGCGAACAGTCTATGACAGTCATTCAACAATATAAGACAGCATGGAAGTTCTCTATAATGTACATTTATGATGGCACTTTAATAAAATTTATGATATGCATTTAATAAAATATTTATCATAGGAGCAGTCAAGTTCCCTATGATGTATATTTGTGAGAGCAGTCAGTTTCTGATATACATTTAATAAAATATCTAATATAAGAGCATCTAGTTTTTCTTTGGCACTTGTTTATGACATGCATTTTTAATGAAATATCTAAGAGTATCCAGTATGTCTGTGATATACATTTGTAAGAGAGACCAATCTATTTATAACATGCATTTAATAAAACGTTTAAGAGCGGTCAGTATATCTATGGTGTACGTTTATAAGAAAGACTGGGCTATGATATGCATCTAACAAAGTATTTAAGGGTAGTCAATATGTCTATAATGTACATTTATATAGGAAGCCAGTCTATCTATAACATATATTTAATAATATACAGTTGTGGATAAAAGTTTGAATAATTTTTTCAAAATTAAAATTGTTTTGCCCAAGTACAATTCGATTCATATATATACAATGTGGAGATATACTTGCCTGATATACTGATCCAATGCTTCAATATCTAGAAAAAAAATTAGGCAATATACAAAATGTAGTTCTAGACCAAATTACCTACTTTTAAAGATAGAAGCTAGTACATCACCTATGCGAAAATATGTTCCAAAGTTTTGGCCACGATTGTATCTAAGTATGTCCATTTTTTTCTTATGACCTACATTTATATGAGTAGCATATCTATCTATACTATGCATTTAGAAATATATTTAATTTGAGGGCATGAGGTTTTTCTGTGATCGTTTTCCGTAGCCGTTTGCCGTCCTTGGCCGTTTGCCGTCCGTGGCTGTTTGCCGTCCGTGGCTGTTTGCCATCCGTGGCCGTTTGCCAGCTCCGTCTGGCACCTGTGCGGGTGGCACGTAAAAAGCACCCACTACACTCACGGAGTGGTTGGCGTTAGGAAGGGCATCCAGCTGTAGAAACACTGCCAGATCAGACTGGGCCTGATGCAGCCTTCTGGCTTCTCAGACCCCAGTTGAACCGTTCAACCCATGCTAGCATGGAAAGCGGATGCTAAACGATGATGATGATGATGTTACATTGATAACAGCAACTGCACAGAATAGGGATAGAGGGACAGAAAATATGGATAGGTAGGTAAGAGAACATCAGTGAAAAGAGTGTAACAGATAACTACGAATGAGTATTGAGGTGGACAGAGTGAATATCAGTTTGGAGGAGGAGGGGATAAAGGAAATAGGAGGAGGAGGTGATAAGAGATGTCTGTTTATCAAGACAGCAACCTGGGTTTTTTGGCGATATGCTGTGCATGAGAAAATTCATCAAGCCAAGTGAAGCCATAGGCGTGGTCATTACCGGTGTCATATAAATGGCACCCATGCTGGTGTCACATAAAAAGCACCCATTTACACTCTTGTAGTGGTTGGCATTAGGAAGGGCATCCAGCCATAGAAATCATGCCAAATCAGACTGGAACCTGGTGCAGCTCTCAGGCTTACCAGTTCCAGTCAAACTGTCTAACCCATGCCAGCATGGGAGGCAGATCTTAAACGATGATACTCTTTACTCTTTTACTCTTTTACTTGTTTCAGTCATTTGACTGTGGCCATGCTGGAGCACTGCCTTTAGTCGAACAAATTGACCCCAGGACTTATTCTTTGTAAGCCCAGTACTCATTCTATCGGCCTCTTTTGCCGAACCACTAAGTGATGGTGACGTAAACACACCAACATCAGTTGTCAAGCAATGCTAGGGAGACAAACATACACAAACACACACACATATATATATATATATATATATATATACGACGGGCTTCTTTCAGTTTCCGTCTACCAAATCCACTCACAAGGCTTTGGTCAGCCCGAGGCTATAGTAGAAGACACTTGCCCAACATGCCACGCAGTGGGACTGAACCCGGATCCATGTGGTTGGTAAGCAAGCTACTTACCACACAGCCACTCCTGCGCCTATGATGATGATGATGATGTTTTAAGAAGATGAAGGCATGTGAGCTAGTGGTTAGGATGTTACTCTCATGATTGCTAGACCATGGGTTCAATTCCTGGACTGGGTGGCATGTGTTCTTGAGCAAAACAGTTCATTCCATGTTGCTTCAGTCCCCTCAGCTGTAAATGGGTCACTCTGTGACAGAATAAGCCTTCAGGTCAGGGGAAATGTTGGATAGCATCCTTTGAAAGCTAAAACGTTGCAAAGTGCATTGTGACCAGTGATGTATAACAACATCCACGGTCTGGTTGATACTATGATACTGTGATTTAATGAAATGTCCAATATAAGAATATCCAGTTTCTCTGTGATGTACTTTCAAAAGCACATCCCATCCATTTGTGATGTGCATTTAATAAAATGATAGAATATCTAATGTTAAGACATCAAAGTTTATTTATGATAAACAGTTAAAAGATCAGTCAATACATTTATGATGTGAATGGAAAAGTGAGAAAAAGCAAAAAAATAAAGCAAAAGAAATGAAAGTGGTGTGTGTTGACAGTAGATGGAGCCTGCAGTGGAGTAAGACCAGAAGAAGATCTGGCAGAGTGAGGAGATAAGATCTTCAGATGAAGGACTTTGCATTTGTAATACAGAAATACTGAGATGGCTGGGGATATGCTGTGTGGGAAACCTGCCTATCCCAGGGCAGCATTAGAAAACAATCATTAAAGCATATTGGTGGTGGTGGTCATGGTAGTGGTAGCGGGGGTAATGATAGTGGTGGCGATGGTGCTAGTGGTGGTGGTGGTGGTGGTGGTAGCAATGGTGACATGTTCGTGGTGGTGACATGTTGGTGGTGGTGACAGTGTTGGTGGTGGTGTTGTTGTTGGTACTCTCTCTTTTACTCTTTTACTTGTTTCAGTCATTTGACTGCGGCCATGCTGGAGCACCGCCTTTAGTTGAGCAAATCGACCTCGGGTCTTATTCTTTGTAAGCCCAGTACTTATTCTATCGGTCTCTTTTGTCGCACCGCTAAGTGACGGGGACGTAAACACACCAGCATCGGTTGTCAAGCAATGCTAGGGGGACAAACACAGACACACAAACACAGACACACACACGCATACATATATATATACATATATACGACAGGCTTCTTTCAGTTTCCGTCTACCAAATCCACTCACAAGGCATTGGCCGGCCTGGGGCTATAGCAGAAAACACTTGCCCAAGATGCCATACAGTGGGACTGAACCCGGAGCAAGCTACTTACCACACAGCCACTATGAAATTGTAGCTAGGCACCCACATTTATGTACATGTTCTGGGGCCTTAAAAAGATGCTCTGGGGTTTTATATTATCCATTTATAGTACCAATAGGAGTTTTCCCCTATCTTGTCATAAACAACAAATGTTTCTCTTATTGTTTTTCCCTACTTCATCTCTCTCTCTATTGTTTTCTCTTTTAATATATGTGCATGTGCTTACATGTGTGTAGGTATATACCTATGTATATATATATATATATGTGTGTACATATATATATATATATATATATATATATATATATATATATATATATATATATATATATATATGTGTGTGTGTGTGTATATATATATATAATATATATATATATATTTATTTTATAGAAGGAGCTTCTACAGGACTAGAACTGTTTCATTCAAATGAAATCATCAGGGCTTCCTGATGATTTCATTTGAATGAAACAGTTCTAGTCCTGTAGAAGCTCCTTCTTAAAATAAATTAATTTACTCTGCTATGTATTGAGTACCATATTTACTGTGGTTAACCCCGACTCAACCCGGGACCTACATATATATATATATATATATATATATATATATATATATATATATATATATAAATGTATATATATATATTATAAATATATATATATGTGTGGTGTGTGTGTGTATATATGTATGTATCTATGTATATATACGTATATGTATATGAATATATATATATATATATAGGCATATATACATATATTTATCTATATGTGTATGTATATGTGTGTGTGTATATATATATATATATATATATATATACACATGCATATACATATGCATATATATATATATCATCATTATCATTATACTCATCATTTAACGTTCACCTTGCATGCTGGCATGGGTGGGATGGTTTGACAAGAGCTGGCCAGGCAGATGCCTTCATCAGACTTCTTTAACTGTTTTGGCAGATTTTTTACAGTTGGATGCCCTTCCTAACACCAACTACTTAGCAGAGTGACTATATATATATATATATATATATACTGGCTTCCGTGTCGGTAGCACATAAAAAGCACCATCCGAATCGTGGCCGAAGCCAGTGCCGCCTCGACTGGCTTCCGTGCAGGTGGCACGTAAAATGCACCAATCCGACCGTGGCCAATACCAGCCTCGCCTGGCACCAGTGTAGGTGGCACGTAAAAAGCACCCACTACACTCACGGAGTGGTTGGCGTTAGGAAGGGCATCCAGTTGTAGAAACATTGCCAGATAAGACCGGAGCCTGGTGCAGCCTTCTGGCTTCCCAGATCCCCGGTCGAACCGCCCAACCCATGCTAGCATGGAGAACGGACGTTAAACGATGATGATGATGATGATGATGATATATATATATATACATATATATATATATATATATATATATATATATATATATATATAAATATAAATATATATATATAAATATAAATATATATATATAATATATATATCTATATATATATATATATATATATATATATTAATATATATATATATACATACATACATACACACATAATAACACACACACACACACACACACATATATATATATATATGTTATGTATGTATATCCCTCCAGCTCTCTCTCTCTCTCTCTCTCTGCATTTTTCTTTCTCTTACTTCTGAGCTTGATGCTGATAATGAACAGTTACCAATATGAACAGTTGCCATACCAACAAGTTATGTTTGAGCTGACAGCTTAGTATAACCAAATGATCCATGAGCAAATAGATATGAAAGAAGCCAACTAAGGGACAAGCTTTGAAAAGGTCAAATAACCAGCTAGAAATAGCAGCTCAACCTCTTTCAGATCACACCCTGCTGGCTGCAAAAAAAGAACAGTTGTGTTAGATAATGTAGTTCTAGATATACAAAGTCTGAAAAATCTTTTTGATCATAAATCTCTTTTGTATCGAGGCTGACCCAAGGCTAAACAACAGCACCAACAACAATGAAATAGAAGTGAGATGATGTTAGATGATAAGGATGATCATGGTGTTGATGATGATGATGATGATGATTATGATGTCTGTAAAGACACTATCATCTTCATCAAGATGATAATGGTGATGATAATAATGGGATGATGTCAAATTAGATAATGAGACATCAGAAACGATAATGATAATAATGATAATAATGATGATGATTATTTTTATCGAGATTATTATGGTCTCTTCGTGATTATCATTTAAATCAGTGATTCTTAATCGTTTTGGGTAACTATTGCTGCCATTGGTTCAAAAGCTTAATATATTGGTTTCTGATATGTGGAAGCACTCCGTCGGTTACGACGACGAGGGTTCCGGTTGATCCGATCAACGGAACAGCCTGCTCGTGAAATTAACGTGTAAGTGGCTGAGCACTCCACAGACATGTGTACCCTTAACGTAGTTCTCGGGGATATTCAGCGTGACACAGAGAGTGACAAGGCCGGCCCCTTGAAATACAGGTACAACAGAAACAGGAAGTAAGAGTGAGAGTGAGAGAAAGTTGTGGTGAAAGAGTACAGCAAGGATCACCACCATCCCCTGCCAGAGCCTCGTGGAGCTTTTAGGTGTTTTCGCTCAATAAACACTCACAACGCCCGGTCTGGGAATCGAAACCGCGATCCTATGACCGCGAGTCCGCTGCCCTAACCACTGGGCCATTGCGCCTCCGGTTTCTGATATAAGCGCCAAGTCAATAATCAGTTGTAGAGTTGACATTGTCAATTACAACAACCTCAATAAATGACTGGTACTTTATTTTATGACCAACACCAGTGCTTTTATACATGGCAACCAGCACCAGTGTCTCCTATGTTGTCCCAGCAGCAGCTCCGTCCAAGAATTTGGACTTGGAGATCTCCATTTCTAGCAACTTCGAGGTGTTGGGCGTCAACGAAGAGCCCTCGACAACAACAAGACGACCAAAGTTTTTTTTTTTTCCAAGGTCTGGGGTCTCTTGCCCCTAAGCCCTAGACTATCACCTAATCACCATTACCCATCTTGTTGCTTAACAACAACAACAACAACAACAACAACAACAACAACACAACAACAGCAGCAGCAGCAACAATGCCTCTTACATGGCACCAGCACCAGTGTCTCCCACATGGCACCAGCACCAGTGTTTTTTATGTGGTACCATCACCAGTACCCTTTGGGTGTATAGAAATGAAATGTGGGCTGGTGGGAGAAATATTATAGGATCCAGTACATTGGTTTACCTTGAGGCCTATAATCCTGCTTAGGACCATGATGCAGATATTTTAATGCATAGCTACATGTATGCATGCACATAGGTGCAAGAGTGGCTGTGTGGTAAGTAGCTTGCTAACCAACCACATGGTTCCAGGTTCAGTCCCACTGCGTGGCATCTTGGGCAAGTGTCTTCTGCTATGGCCCCGGGCCGACCAATGCCTTGTGAGTGGATTTGGTAGACGGAAACTGAAAAAAGCCTGTCGTATATATGTATATATGTATGTGTGTGTGTTTGTGTGTCTGTGTTTGTCCCCCTAGCATTGCTTGGCAACCGATGCTGGTGTGTTTACGTCCCCATCACTTAGCGGTTCTGCAAAAGAGACCGATAGAATAAGTACTGGGCTTACAAAGAATAAGTCCCGGGGTCGATTTGCTCGACTAAAGGCGGTGCTCCAGCATGGCCACACGCCCACACCTGCTCCTACTAATATAGGAAACAAAAAACCTATTGAACAGATGCCTAAACTAAATGCAATATTGTTTTGTCCCACACATCATCCTGAACCAATAGTACAGCTACTCGGAAATTTTAGACACATCATACTGGCTTCTGTGCCGGTGGCACATAAAAAGCACCAACCGATTGTGGCCGCTGCCAGCCTCCTCTGGCACCTGTGCCGGTGGCACATAAAAAGCACCCACTACATTCACAGAGTGATTGGCATTAGGAGGGCATCCAGCTGTAGAAACACTGCCAGATCAGACTGGAGCCTGGTGCAGCCTCCTGGCTTCCCAGACCCTGGTCGAACCATCCAACCCGTGCTAGCATGGAAAATGGACGTTAAACGATGATCATCATCATCATGATCAGCAACACATGCGTATGTACATTATAAGAATGTGTTCAAAAATTCTTTCATTTCTGTTTTTTCTTCTCATCTGAGAGTTACAAACAATCAATACTGATCAAAGTAGATGCGATATAAATTTTCTCTCTAGTCTGAAACTCTTGTATCAAATTAAATGTTTGCTCTAATAAATCCTGAGAAATAGCAGCTGGACTGTAAGCATTGATAGAAGTCACCTTCAGATTGTCCGGAAATAATACATAAAAATTAGGCTAAACAATGGAGCGGAATGACAAAAAAAAAAATACAGAAAAAAAATAAGCTACCCAAATATATTTTCACTGCATCCTTACATCATCAGACACTAAGATGCCAATGTTGGAGCATCTTAGTGGTCATTTGACTTGCTAGAAAGAGCAGCTAAATGTTCCTCAAGTCACAACCTAGCTAGCATGGGTTGGACGGTTCAACTGGGGTCTGGGAAGCCCGAAGGCTGCACCAGACCAGTCAGATCTGGCAGTGTTTCTACAGCTTGATGCCCTTCCTAATGCCAACCACTCCGTGAGTGTAGTGGGTGCTTTTTATGTGCCACCGACACAGGTGCCAGACGAGGCTGGCGAACGGCCACGCTCGGATGGTGTTTTTTACGTGCCACTGGCACGGCCACGATCGAATGGTGCCTGCCACATGCCATATATATATATATATTCACATATGAATATACATATATATATATATTTATATATTTATATATATTCACATATGAATATACATATATATATATTTATATATTTATATATATTCACATATGAAAATATGTATATATATGTTTGTGTGTGTGTTTGTGTGTGTGTGTGTCTGTGTGTCTCCATGTCTTGACGTTATGTGATAATCTTAAATGAGAAGTGCTGTTAAGCATTTTGTTCGATGTGTTAACGCTTCTGCCATCTTGCCACTGTCATACTTATTTCTTTATTGCCCACAAGGGGCTAAACATAGAGGGGACAAACAAGGACAGACAAAGGGATGAAGTCGATTACATCAACCCCAGTGCATAACTGGTACTTAATTAATCAGCCCCGAAAGGATGAAAGGCAAAGTCGACCTAGGAGGATTTTGAACTCAGAACGTAACAGCAGATGAAATACCTATTTCTTTACTACCCACAAGGGGCTAAACACAGAGAGGACAAAAAGGGACAGACAAACGGATTAAGTCGATTACATCGACACCAGTGCATAACTGGTACTTATCGACTCCGAAAGGATGAAAGGCAAAGTCGACTTCGGCGGAATTTGAACTCAGAACATAACGGCAGACGAAACGCCACTAAGCATTTCGCCCGGTGTGCTAACGTTTCTGCCAGCTCGCTGCCTTTTATACTTGTTATATAACAACTGGTAATTTCACCTCTGATAATTTTGAATTACAGTTCAGTAACTAATTTAGAAAGTAACTAAAATATATCTACATATGTCTTGCTGAATAAGAACTCTTTGGTTCAAAGCCAAATTTAACAAGGTAACATCTGATATAGATCTAAATCTAATATATTATCTATATTTAACTCACAATCAATATCCAAATCATGATTTTGATTCTTATTATAGTCAAAAGTGAATTTGTTGTGATACCAATAAGAGGCAAGACTATGATTGTGATATAATGTTCTCTCATTAAATCTGGATTTTAATAGAAAATTTTATACCCATCTCGCCTCCTTGAGGCTTGCTTGAAAGGAACTCAGCCATGCAGGTGAGGTAGCTGAGTTCCTTTCAAGTAGGCTGAGTTCCTTTCGAGCGTTGGGCCTCATGAAGGCCAAAGTGGTTGAGCTCCTTTCGAATGTTGGGCCTCATGGAAGCAATGACCAAGACCTTTGGCATTATGTTGTGCTTGAGAAGAAAACCCATCAAGCTGAGCAAAATCACAGTCATGGTAGATACCAGTGTCATGCGAATGGCACCCGTGCTGGTGGCATGTAAAAGCACCTATTACACTCTTGAAGTATTTGGTATTATGAAGGGCATCCAGCCATAGAAAACCATGCCAAATCAGACTGGATCCTGGCGCAGCCTTCCAGCATGCCAGCCCAATCGAACCATCCAACTCATGCCAGCATGGACAGTGGACGTTAAATGATGATAATGATGATGAATCTACAGATGTATGTCAGATTTTACAGCCATACCTGAGATTATACAGGTATACTCTGAGATTATACAGGCATACTCTGAAAATATACAGGTATGACTTAAAATAAGCAGACATGCCTCAGAATTTATAGACATAGCATACCCTGAATGTTTGTAGAAATAGGTATAGGAGTGGCTGTGTGGTAAGTAGCTTGCTTACCAACCACATGGTTCTGGGTTCAGTCCCACTACGTGGCACTTTGGACAAGTGTCTTCTACTATAACCTTGGGCCGACCAAAGCCGTATGAGTGGATTTGGTAGACGGAAACTGAAAGAAGCCCATCATATATATGTGTGTATATCGCTTGGCATCATATATATGTGTGTATATTGCTTGACAACCGATGGTGGTGTGTTTACGTCCCCGTAAGTGGTTCAGCAAAAGAGACCAATAGAATAAGTGCTAGGCTTACAAAGAATAAGTCCTGGGGTCGATTTGATTGACTAAAAAGGTCGTGCTCCAGCATGGCCACAGTCAAATGACTGAAACAAGTAAAAGAATAAAAGAATAAAATAAAAAATATGTTAGTAGCACAACCTGAATAGACACACACACGCACGCCTGCATGCATGCACAGTCACACACACACACACACACACTCACAGAAGTGTGTTAATGGCACACCTTGAATAAATATATGTGTAGTTAATAGCAGATCCTGAATGTATACTGAAGTGTGTTAGAAGCAGACTTCTATAAATATTCAAATTTTGAGCTACTAACACATCTCTACATATACACAGGATGTGCTAATAATTTATATATTCTAGTTGTGCTAATAACACACTTCTAAATTTGTTCAAAGTGTGCTATTAGCACATTTCTGCTTCTATTCAGAGTATACTATTAACAATACATATCTAAATGTGTGCTATTAACACACCTATTAACAGCATACCTCAAATATATAAAAGTGTGTTAGTAGTACACACTATATCAGTGGTTTCCAAAGTGGACAGTACTGCCCACTTGGGAGTGGGTTGGAAAGGTCGAAAGTTCTAGAGGGACGTTGAAGAAAAGTGGGGTGATAATGTGGGGGCAATGGATGTAAAAGTCGCAAAATAATTAACTCCATTATTTTGTGGCTTAATTTGTTTGATAAACCCTTCAAGGTAATACCCCAGTATGGCCGCAGTCCAGTGACTGTAACAAGTCAAAAAAAAGATTGCATTTTATGAACAACTGCACTGTTAGCTACAGGTCTATAATGAGTCAGTTACTGGTTCACTGAGGGGAGTTCTTATGAAAATTGGGATGAACAAATACCACAAGGATCTTTTTTGCCAGGCACTGGCATGGCTGTATGGTAAGAGGCTTGCTTCTCAACCACATGTTTCTGGTTTCAGTCCCACTGCGTAGCATCTTTGGGCAAGTGTTTTCTACTACAGCCTCAGGCCAACCAAATCCTTGCGAGTGGATTTGGTAGACGGAAACTGAAAGAAGCCTGTCACATGTGTGTGTGTGTGTGTGTGTGTGTATGTGTTTATCCACCACCACTGCTTGACAGCTGGTGTTGGTGTGTTTATGTTGCCATAACTTAGCAACTCAGCAAAACGAGATTAACAGAATAAATCCCAGGCTTTAAAAAATAGAAAATAACTCTTTGGGTTGGTTCATTTGACTAAGAAAATTCTTCAAGGCAGTGCCCCAGCATGGCCACAGCCTAATGCCTGAAACACATAAAAGATAAAGGATAAAAAGATCCACTGGAAAATGATTAAATATGTAATTAATTGATTCTCGTCAATCAGAATGTTTTACCAATTTAGCTGGAAGGGAGTTTATTAATTTGCTATTGTTGGTTCTAGAAAAAAAAAAAAAAGTTACTAACTACCAATTAGCAAACATTATAGATGTTATTGATGTTGTTGTTGTTGTTGTAATCATTATCCTTATCTTCATCATCATCATCTTCTTGGTCATTACCTAGTCCATTATCTTCAGCAGCAGCAGCAGCAGCAACAACAACAACAATGGCAGCATATGCATCATCATCATCATCGTCATCATCATCAATGTCGTCATCATTTTCATTGTTGTCATCATCATTGTCACCATTATCACCATGACTACCACCACTACCAACATCATCACCACACTCTTTTACTTAACAAATCCACCAACATTACTACAACAACTGCTGCTGCAGCTACTACTACTACTACTACTACTACTACTACTACTACTACTACCACCACACCACCACCACCACCACCACCACCACCACTACTACTACTACCACCACCACCACCACCACCACTACTACTACTACACTACTACTACTACTACTACTCTCAGCTCTAAGCATAGCCGCTGTATCCAGTACTAATTAGCGCTGTTAATAATATCACATCCGTAATAGCAGCTGAATTTCCCTCGAAAATAATTAAAGAATTTGCAGGGCAATGTTGTTCCTGACTGATAGAGGAAATTATTGTCATAGCTGACAGGCTTTTGTTGGTAGGACTTCTGCCAGTGCCACATAAAAAGCACCCAATACATTTTATTAATATAAAGTGATTGGCATTAGGAATGGCATCTGTCTGTAGAAACCATGCCTTAGCAGACTTTGGAGCTTGGCGCAATCCTTTGACTTGCCAACTCCTGTTGCACCATCCAACCCATATAAATGGTGATATATTATCCTTAATATAGTGGAGGCACGTGGCTTAGTGGTTAGGGTGTTGAACTCATGATCATAAGGTTGTGGTTTCGATTCCTGGACCGGGTGACGCGTTGTGTTCTTGAGCAAAACACTTCATTTTCACGTTGCTCCAGTCCACTCAGCTGGAAAAAATGAATAATCTTGTGACAGACCGGCGTCCCATCCAGGTGGGGAATTTCTACGCCACTGAAACAGGGAAACCGGCCCTTACATGTCTGGCATGGCTCGAGAAGGAGCATTTTATCCTTAACTAGCAGTATCGCCCGGCGTTGCTCAGGTTTGTAAGGGAAATAACTATAAAGCATTTTTAGAGAGTTATAGCCAAAAAATAGCAAAAAAATGGAAAAAAACGATGGTAAATTTTTTTTGAGAGTGAAAAAAAGGTGGGGTTGCGTCCCCTAAACAGTTTGCGGCTTGTGTTTCTGATTCTCGACCCCATGTCGAATTTATCGATTTTTTTCAGAACTGGGGGAACTTTTCAAAATTTTCGCTACGTTAGTTTTGAATTATGACATTGGGCTATGTGTGTGTCAAGTTTCATCAGAATCGGTTGAAAGCCGTGGTCAGGGTGAGGGTACAAGCAAACAGACACACAGAAACACGCACAGACAAACTGCCGTTTATATAGAAAGAGATATATGTTTCTTTACTACCCACGAGGGGCTAAACACAGAGGGGACAAACAAGGACAGACAAACGGATTAAGTCGATTATATCGACCCCAGTGCATAACTGGTACTTAATTTATCGACCCCGAAAGGATGAAAGGGAAAGTCGACCTCAGTGGAATTTGAACTCAGACCGTAACGGCAGGTGAAATACGGCTACACATTTTGCCCGGCGTGCTAACGTTTCTGCCAGCTCGCCGCCCTTTTATCCTTAATATAACTGACCTACACATCCTCTCCAAATCCTAACTCAGATTTAGACAGTTTTGCTCAACTACTGTGCTGCCTACATCAACATTATATCAACAATTCAAAAGAGGTAAGCTACAAAAGAAAAACAAAAAAAAAATCACCCAAATGTATCATTCTAACTAGCATTTACAGCAGCAAAACCTTTGACTCTATTCCCTTGCTGTCCACTGATACTCCAAATATTCAACAACACATAATACAGGCTAGCAAACCTCTTGAGATTAAGGCTATTAAACAATTTTCTGGGTTACCAAGCCTCTCTAGTATATCACAGCTCATCATCATTATCATCATCATCATCATCATCATCATCATCATTGAATGTCTGTTTTCCATGGTGGCATGAGTTGGACAGTTTGTCAAGATCTGGTATGGTACAGAGCTGTGTTGAGCTCCAGTGTCAACTTTGGCTTGGTTTCTATGACGAAATACCCTGTGTAAACCAATGACTTTAAAATGTGAAGTGGGTGCTTTTTTTTTTTTTATGCTACTAGCACTAGTGAGATCACTGAGTAAACTTGCAAGACAGAAAATGATCAAGATAAAAAAAAATCTCCAACAACTAAGGGGTGGGGGCAGTATTAGGGAGAGAGAAGTAGATTTATCTCAGGTGTTGAGCGGTTAAAATTTGAAAAAGGGACAAGCACCAAGCATGTCTAGAATCTAAAATTTTTCCCTTGTAGAGTACCACAGAGATCTCTTCTTTTACTCTCCTTTTTTAATTTATCCCCACAAAACCTCCTCAAAAAATTTACACAACATCACAAACAGATGTGGCTGTGTGGTAAGTAGCTTGTTTACCAACCACATGGTTCCGGGTTCAGTCCCACTGCGCGGCACCTTGGGCAAGTCTCTTGTACTATAGCCTCGGGCTGACCAAAGCCTTGTGAGTGGATTTGGTAGACGAAAACTGAAAGAAGCCCGTCGTATATATGTATATATATATATATATATGCATGTGTGCATATGTGTTTGTCCCCCTAGCATTGCTTGACAACTGATGCTGGTGTGTTTATGTTCCCTTTACTTAGCGGTTCGGCAAAAGAGACCGATAGAATAAGTACTGGGCTTACAAAAGAATAAGTCCCGGGGTCGAGTTGCTCGATTAAAGGCGGTGCTCCAGCATGGCCGCAGTCAAATGCCTGAAACAAGTAAAAGAGTAAAAGAGTAAAAGAGTAAAGAGATAATCATTCTCAGTTGCATCTTCCCACCTCTACTCCTTAAATACGGCTGCATGACTTCTCCAACTCTACATTAACTAGAAGCCTTGCACCAGAACACTAAACTTATGATTAATTAATCCACATTGCTCCATAAGGAACATTGGGGCCACTTTCTTGGTTTCCCTGACATACATATTCCTCCCTGAATAGAATGTTGGTTTGTTACAGGATTACTAATTTTCACTAGCTGGATGGAGTGGAGCAGTGTGAAAATGAAGTGTTTTGCTCAAGAACACAATGCATTGCCTAGTCCAGGAATTGAAATCGCAATCTTATGATCAGGAGCCCAACACGCTAACCACTAAGTCAACTTTCTTAAACAGAACCTCTTTCATACCAGAAACACCAGAAAGCATCAATTGCAGTGAACCTTCACACTCAGCTGTATAAACATACTATAAATACAAGCACAACAGACAAATGTACCAAGAATTATTTACAACTCTAAAACATCCTCAATACACATAGAAGTTACAACAGTGAATGCAAAACAATGCATAAACACACTTAGAGCACTCACAGAAAGAATAACATTAACGTACAAACAATATAATTAGATCCATTAAGGATTATGCTAGTGCTGTCTTTGTTTACAGTCTTTCTGTAACAGATCATGATAAATTATCAAGAATACAAAACAGCCCACTTTACAATATCACAGATCACACCAACAAACCACCTACACAACAAAATGAAAATACTCATTTACTCTTTTACTTGTTTCAGTCATTTGACTGCAGCCATGCTAGAGTACCACCTTGAGTCAAGCAAATTGACCCCAGGACTTATTCTTTAGAAGCCTAGTACTTATTATATCGGTCTTTTTTGCCGAACCGTTAAGTTATGGGGACGTAAACACACCAGCATCGGTTTTCAAGCAATGTTGGGAGGACAAACACAGACACACAGACATTTACACACATACATATATATATATATATATATATATATATATATATATATATATATATATATATAGGCGCAGGAGTGGCTGTGTGGTAAGTAGCTTGCTTACCAACCACATGGTTCCGGGTTCAGTCCCACTGCGTGGCATCTTGGGCAAGTGTCTTCTATAGCCCCGGGCCGACCAATGCCTTGTGAGTGGATTTGGTAGACGGAAACTGAAAGAAGCCTGTCGTATATATGTATATATATATAAGTGTGTGTGTATATGTTTGTGTGTCTGTGTTTGTCCCCCTAGCATTGCTTGACAACCGATGCTGGTGTGTTTATGTCCCCGTCACTTAGCGGTTCGGCAAAAGAGACCGATAGAATAAGTACTGGGCTTACAAAGAATAAGTCCCGGGGTCGATTTGCTTGACTAAAGGCGGTGCTCCAGCATGGCCGCAGTCAAATGACTGAAACAAGTAAAAGAGTAAAAGAGTAATATGTAGGTCCCGGATTGAGTCGGGGTTAACCACAGTAAATAAGGTACTCAATACATAGCAGAGTAAATTAATTTATTTTATAGAAGGAGCTTCTACAGGACTAGAACTGTTTTTTTTTTTTTTTTTTGAATGAAACAGTTCTAGTCCTGTAGAAGCTCCTTCTATAAAAAAAATATATATATATATATATATATATATATATATATATATATACGACAGGCTTCTTTCAGTTTCCGTCTACCAAATCCCCTCACAAGGCTATAGTAGAAGACACTTGCCCAAGGTGCCATGTATTGGGAATGAACCCGGAACCATGTGGTTGGTAAGCAAGCTACTTACCACACAGCCACTAATAATAATTAGAATATCTGATTTAGGCCAGTGCCACGTATAAAGCACCCAAAACACTCTGTAAATTGGCTGGTGTTAGGAAGGGCATCCAACTGTAGAACACATGCCAAAACAGACAATTGATTTGACCAGCATTGGATTAACCATTAAGCGAAATAAGCATATGCTTAGGGCATCAAGGAAGGTGTTGGGGGCACTGCAGAAATAGTAAATGGTTTACAACAAAAAAGAAATCACTTTAAACTTGCTAAAATAATTTTCAAAGTGGTTTATATGATCAGAGATATAATTTCAAAGTGTTCGTGGTGTTATAGTGAGAACATGATCAAAGAATTTGCAATTAAAAAAAGTAGGAGAAAGTAGGCACCATGCAGTAGAAATATAAGAAAATAAACACTATTTTCCAAATTACTGTTAGTTCTGTTTCATTCTGAAAAATAAAAATTTATTTTATTTATTTTATGGTTTTATTATTGTTTATATTTTGAATTACATTATCATTGTTTATATTACATTTATATTACATTGTTTATATTTTGAATTATATTTTGAATTACACAGGGTGGCCCAAAAGTAGGTTTACAGTTATTCAACTATCTCTTTCGCATTCATATATCAACAGTTTAGATCTTAATTATAAAAAAACTAGCAGTATCGCACGGCGTTGCTCGGGTTTGTAAGGGAAATAACTATATAAGCATTTTTAGAGATGTAAAGTATAATAGCCATCTCAATATAGCTAACCACAAAGGGGGGGGTGTTACTGTAGCTTTTTACGTTCTGAGATTTAATAATAAATTTTTAGAGAGTTACTTCCCTTATATATGCCAAAAATGCATTAAAAATGGGAAAAATTGATGGTAAATTTTTTTTTAAATCGTAGACTCATCGTAGACGCGCGCTAATACCCAGAAGGGCTCGATATGAATCACAACTATAAGATACCCGGTTTTGGTTAAACTGCACTGCAAAATGTGGGAGTAGTTAGGAATCTAAATCGTAGGAGACAGACAGCACACAACCTCACTTTTATTTATAAAGATATGAAACCATTATTCAGTAAGATGGAGCACCTCCACACATGTGTTGACTGTAAGAGACTACCTTAACTAAGCCTTTCCACAGTGTTGGTTTGGAAGAGGGGGCAGCATCAAATGGCCACCATGTTCACCTGACATCAATGGGTTTCTTTTTTTGGGGTGTTGTAAGGAACAGGGTTTATGAGAAGAATCCCAAAACAGTAAATGAATTAAAAGATTACATTTCTGATGCATTCACTGAAATTGATGGAGATCGGAATTTGTGCTGCACTGTGTGTCAGAGAGTTCTGAAGAGGTTTAAAGAATGTTGCAATGTTGAAGGAGGATGTTTTGAGCATCTGAGAGATTAAACATTGTCTGTTTAAGATGTGCATCAACAATATGATTGTAAAATAGTAATTTAAATGTAATACAATGTTTTAAAAGAAATTTAAAGTGCCTACGTGATAACCGTAAACCTACTTTTGGGCCACCCTATATATGGGGGCACCAAAATTTTTCAGGTGCTTAAGGCCTCTATGAGACTTAATCCAACCCTGATCTTAACCATCACATAGAGCTGTATCAAGAGCGCAACTAACACCCCCACCATGATTGCCAAAAGCAAGTTCAATAACATGAATCAAAATTGGAGCCCTTATGAGGACATCAGCTTGCTAGAAATAGCAACTGAGTCTCCTACAAATCATGCTTTTCTGTCTTTAAGAAAAGAATGACATATTAGACAGTGTCATTCTATCTTTTATCTTCTATTTGTTTCAGTCATTAGACTGTGGTCTGGCCATGCTGGGGCACTACCTTAAAGAATTTTAGTCTTATGAATCAACCCCAGTACTTATTATTTTTGGGTAAAGCCTTGTGCTTATTCTGTCAATCTCTTTTGCAAAACTGCTCAGTCATGGGGCCATAAAAACAGTAACACTGTTGTCAAGCAGTGGTGGGGGACAAACACACACATGCATGCACATGCACACACACACACACACACACACACACACGATGGGCTTCTTTCAGTTTCTTTCTACCAAATCTTCTCACAAGGCCTAGGTCGACCCAAAGCTATACTAGAAGACATTTGCCCAAGTTGCCATGCAGTGGAATTGAACCCAGGACCATATGGTTGAGAAGCAAACCTCTTACCACACAGCCACGCCTATACAAAAAAATCAGTTTGGTCATGACTGGGGCACCTTTGACCATAGGACTTCTGGACCCATGAGGCTAAACAACAACAACAGCATCAGAACTATTATGGGTTTGTTTATGCTACACCACCACCACCACTACCACCACCACTGGCATAATTCCGATACCCTGTTACAACCCATACTAACACACTTACCTCTTCTGCATGCTCCACCCATAGCTATCCTCATCACCATGGTTACAGTATCACATGACTGTGAGGGAAATAATCAATTTTATTGTCTGCCAGCAGATAATCTGTATAAAGATTCAATCCCCACCACCACCACCACCACTACCACAACCACCACTACCTCCACCACTACCTCCACCATCAGTGCCAACATCACCACTACCATTACCACCACTGCCAACACCAACACCACACATACACCGACACATATGTTACTTTGATAACTTATAATTTAATGGTCAAATCTGTTCAGTGAGGTGGTGGTGGTGGTGGTAGTGGTGGTGGTGGTGGATGAGAATGGGGTAGGTGGGAAGAGGAGTTGTTGGATGAGAAAGAGTGACATTGGGCTGTGGTGGAGTGTAATAAGGGGATGGTAGAACAATGGCTGAGTGACGGAGCGATGGTGGATCAGAGTGGGTGACGGCTGATAGAATGATGTTAAATAGTGGAGAAGAGGTGATGATGATGATGATGATGATGGGTGGGTAATAGGTGATATTAGTAATGGTAGTAGTAGGTGGTGGAGCTGGCAGAATCGTTACTGTGCTTGGCAAAATGCATAGCGGCATTTCATATGTGTTTATGTTCTGAGTTCAAATTCCACCAAGGTTGACTTTGCCCTTCATCCTTTCAGAGTTAATAAAATAAGTACTTGTTGAACATTGGGGTCAGTGTAATCGACTCACCCACTTCCCTCAAATTGCTGCCCTGGTGGCAAAATTTGAAACTATTATTATTATATTATTATTATTATTATTATTAGTAGTAGTAGTAGTAGTAGTAGTAGTAGTAGTAGTAGTATTCAAGGTGGTTAGCTGGCAGAATTATTAGCATGCTGGGCAAAATGCTTAGCAGCATTTCATCTGTCTTTACATTCTGAGTTCAAATTCTGCCAAGGTTGGCTTTGCCTTTCATCCTTTGGTGGGGGGGGGGTCGATAAAATAAGTACCAGTTGCATACTGGGGTCGATATAGCCAACTTACTCCATCCCCTGATACTGCTGGCCTTGTACTAAAATTTGAAACCGATATTAGCGATGGTAGTGAAAATACTAATGGTGGGTGGGGGAAGTAACTGATGCTAGTGATGATGGTGATGAGTGATCAGAGTATCTACTTGATGATGTATGATAGAGACTGGCGGTTACATTGTTGACTGATGGTGACTGATGACGACTGACAGTGGCTGATGGTGACTGATGGCAACTGACAGTGACTGATGACGACTGACAGTGACTGATGGAAATAATGGTGATGTTGAAAGATGGTCATTGTGGTGATTGATGATATCTGATGATCTGCAATGATTCAATGGTTGTTGCTGATGAATGATAATGGTAGACGAATGATAGTGGTAGATGAATGATAATGGTAGATGAATGATAGTGGTAGATGGTCCATGCCAGTCTTAGTTTTCTATTACGATTCTGTTCACATCTAGAATACATTATAGGAATATAAATCAAACTCAGTGCTTGACTGATCCTTTATTCTATCCCATGATAAAAAGACCTTCGTGAGAATTGATCTGAGAACATAAAGCACTGCATATGAATTCTGATGCTCTTATGATTCCGTTAACCCTTTGTTGCCATATTTCTGTTGAAACACACTGCCTCGCCTTCAATTAATTTCAAAAATAATGCCAAGTTTAATAAAATAACCATCTGTATTAATTTGTTGTTTGGAACATAAATCAACCTGAAATGTTGCTGGAATATTATGATTTAGGTCTCTTTAAAAGAAGAATTTTGTATCTTAGAATCAAGGGTAGCTTCAGGCAGGTTGATATCAAAAGGATAAATCTATCACCTGGAGATGGAGATGGAGATGGAGATGGTCATGAGTGATGTTGGCTAATGGAAGCTGATGGGAATTTAGTGATTAATAGTCTGTGATGATGTTCATGATTGATGATGGTAGATTTAGTTGTTAGATGGTGATGATGGTTGATGATAAATGATTGTGGTGGTTGATAATGGTGTCATCATAGTCGACTGATAGCTAAAATAGTAATAAGGTAGATTGTGTTGAGTGACAGAGGCCAATGATAATGGAGGGGAGTAGCAATTGATTGATTATGAATGAAATTGATCATGGTGATGATAGTTGATGGTGGTGGCTGTGATAATTGATTGGTGAGTGATGGTGACATTCATGACTGATTTTAATAAGGGTGGATTATGGTGAATGATAGTGGCGGATACTGTTAATGATAATGGAGTTAGTTAGCCACTGGTTGATTATAAAGTTAATCATAGTGATGGTGGGTGAAGGTAGTGGTAGTGAGTGATGGTGACACTCATGACTGATAGCTGAAGTGGTAATAAGGGTAGATTATGTTGAGTGATAGTGGCCAATGCTAGCAATGATAACGCCAGCATTGGCTTCTATAACTCAACAGAGGTAACAGCTGGATGGTTATAAGGTTGAACATGGTGATGATAGGTAATGACAAGTGATGGTAGATGATGATAATAGCAATGACCAAATGATGAGGATGATGGTGGCAGCAGCAGTGATGGTGGTGGTTGTTGTGGTGGTGGTGAAGGCAGTTAGTATTGATTTCATCATTGGTAGTTGGGAGTGGGTGATGGTGATGACTATTATTGTTATTGTTGTTGTTTGTTTGTTTGTTTGTTGTTTGTTTGTTGAGTGAAGCGGTCTTCGTCCGTAGTGCGAGAAGTCCGAAACGTAGTCCTTTGCTATTCGTAAGGCCCGCAGAAGAGAAAGCAGGTCAACCCCCGACACCTAGAGCATCGATGGATGGATGAATGCGCATCCAGGCTCAGTGGTTGCGTAGGAAGTCGGGAACAAGAAACAGGAAGAAAGAGTGAGAGAAAGTTGGAGCGAAAGAGTACAACAGGGGTCGCCACCACCACCCTGCTGGAGCCTCATGGAGCTTTAGGTGTTTTCACTCAATAAACACACACAATGCCCGGTCTGGGAATCGAAACCGTGATCCTCCGACCGCGAGTCCGCTGCCCTAACCACTGGGCCATTGCGCCTCCACTGTTGTTGTTGTTGCACCCAACATTGGCCCTGATTAAGCAGATCTATAACCAAAGTCTTCTGGCCTTGACTATCCTTCCTTTTTGTGTATCCAGGATCATATTGTTCAATATCTCCCTTTTTTTTTTCATTTATTTCTAAAGACAGTAAAATATGATCCGATGGAGTTTGGTTGCTGGTTTTAGCGAGTCAAGTGGCTGTATTGATTCTTCCGTTGTTAGCTTAGCTCATGACGGTTGCGATGACAGACAACCATGGTGATTATGATGTCAACAGTTGTGAGAATATCTGTATCTCATCTGACGTCCAGATGCAGCTGCAAAAATAAAGCCACACTATCAAATTGAGAATGGCTTGCAGATTTATCTAATGCAAAGAGTGTGTGTGTGTGCGTGTGTGTGTGTGTGCGTGCATGTGTGTGTGCGTGCGTGCATGTGTGTGTGTGTGCGTGCATGTGTGTGTGTGTGCGTGCATGTGTGTGTGTGTGCGTGCATGTGTGTGTGTGTGCGTGCATGTGTGTGTGTGTGCGTGCATGTGTGTGTGTGTGCATCCATATAAGTGTACATATGTGTGCGTGTTACTATGTATATACATGCCTGCATGTTTATGCATGAGTGTGCGATTATGTATTTTCATGCATATGCACATTTGTGTGTATTTATGTGTGTGTGCGTGTGTGTACATGTGTGTGTGTGCTGGCATATGTGTGACCGAGGGAGAGAGAGAGAGAGAGTGTCAGTGTGTGCATGCATGGTGACATATGTGTGACCAAGGAAGAGAGAGAGAGAGAGAATGTATGTGTGTGTGTGTGTATGTGCATGCTGGCATATGTGGGACCGAGGGAGAGAGAGAGTGAGTGATACTGAGAGAGAGAGAGAGAGCATGTGTGTGTGTATGCTGGCATATGTGGGACTGAGGAAGAGAGAGAGAGAGAGTGTGTGTGTGTGTGTGTGTGTGCATGCTGGCATATGTGTGGCCAAGGGAGAGAGAGAGAGAAAGAGTGTGTGTGTGTGTGTGTGTGTGTATGCTGGCATATGTGGGACTGAGGAAGAGAGAGAGAGAGTGTGTGTGTGTGTGTGTGTGTGTGTGTGTGTGTGCATGCTGGCATATGTGTGGCCAAGGGAGAGAGAGAGAGAAAGAGTGTGTGTGTGTATGCTGGCATATGTGGGACCGAGGAAGAGAGAGAGAGAGAGTGTGTGTGTATGTGTGTGTGTGCTGGTATATGTGTAGCCAAGGGACAAAGAGAGAGGGAGAGAGAGAGTGTGTGTGTGCATGCTGGCATATGTGTGACCGAGAGAGAGGGAGAGTGTGTGTTTGCATGCTTACATGCATCCATATAAGCATATATGGAGGAGAGTTTAAAGAGACTTGAAATTCCAGTAGACCAGCTGTTAATCCTATACTCTCTTTTACTCTTACTCTTTTACTTATTTCACTCATTTGACTGCGGCCATGCTGGAGCACCGCCTTTAATCGAGCAACTCGACCCCGGGACTTATTCTTTTGTAAGCCCAGTACTTATTCTATCAGTCTCTTTTGCCGAACCGCTAAGTAACAGGGACATAAACACACCAGCATCGGTTGTCAAGCAATGCTAGGGGGACAAACACAGACACACAAACACACACACACACACACACATACATATATATATACATATATACGACAGGCTTCTTTCAGTTTCCGTCTACCAAATCCACTCACAAGGCATTGGTCGGCCCGGGGCTATAGCAGAAGACACTTGCCCAAGATGCCACGCAGTGGGACTGAACCCGGAACCATGTGGTTGGTTAGCAAGCTACTTACCACACAGCCACTCCTGCACCTATTCTCATTAACTTTGGTTTTAATCCTAAACAATCAGCATAGAAAAAAAATGTGATGTTATTTATATGTTATGTTAACATATAATAAATTACTGTGTGTGGATGCTATAATGCATAATTGACGTATTTACAGGAAGACCGACTCAAGAATTAAGCATTTTTACTAGTAACGCAAGGTGGCGGTGTTGTTGGTGGTGTATGTATGAGATGTTGATCTTTTTCACGGAATGTCAACATCTTATCAAGTCAACCAACTGCAAAAGTGTTTTTACTTTTTTATTTATTACTATTTTTCTTTTTTTTTTTTGGTTTTGATTTTCAGGATTCTGCACTGTTTTATAGCTTAATCCATATTTCTCATTCCCAAAATGTGTTTTCTCTCTTCCTCCTCTATGTCTCATCTCCCACTGCTACAAAAGTTTTTGCTCCTCTGAGCATTGTTGGCTTTGTACTGCTGCCATCTTGATGGATCATGTGACTTACCTCTCTTTCTTCTTTCTTTCTTTCTTTCTTCTTTCTTTCTTTCTTTCTTCCTTCTTTCGTTCTCTCCCTCATTCCTACCATATCATTGGCATAGTTTGGACAGGTTACTACAATCATAGTCAGTCCTTATTTGGACTGACTACCCTGCCTTGCCCGGCTCTCATAAGACGTCTTGTTCATTCAGTTAATCTTAGCATGATTTGTACACATGGATGCCCTTCCTAAAACCAACCTCTTTACATAGAACTCAGAGTGCATTTTATCATAACACCTACACTTTTAGTGGTTGTCATGTCCTCAACAAGATTAAAGAGTTGTGCCAGTGCCACTTGACTGGCTCCTATGTACTTAGTATGTATGCATACATATACTCTTTTACTCTTTTACTTGTTTCAGTCATTTGACTGCGGCCATGCTGGAGCACCGCCTTTAGTCGACCAAATCGACCCCGGGACTTATTCTTTGTAAGCCCAGTACTTATCCTATCGGTCTCTTTTGCCGAACTGCTAAGTGACGGGGACGTAAACACACCAGCATCGGTTGTCAAGCAATGCTAAGGGGACAAACACAGACACACACACACACACATGTTGATTCGCTAGCCTCTGCATGCATTTTTTTTCTCTCCTTGTTTCTCTCCGTGTTTCTTTTCTGTGTATCTTTCTGTTGAAGAGCGTAGGCTCGAAACGTAAAAGACTTGTTTTATTTATATTCCTGAGTGCCATACTAATACATTTCTTTGTTTGTACTCCACCTGCCTTCGTCTTTTGTTTATTTTCATAAAGCTTCCCGTTATATATATATATACATATATACGACAGGCTTCTTTCAGTTTCTGTCTACCAAATCCACTCACAAGGCATTGGTTGGCCCGGAGCTATAGCAAAAGACACTTGCCCAAGATGCCACGCAGTGGGACTGAACCCGGAACCATGTGGCTGGTTAGCAAGCTACTTGTATACATAAGTGATATATATATGTTTCTTTATACTTTCAGGAGCATCTGTTTGATATAAGTGATTTGCACCAGGAACCACCATTAATTTCTAAATGCGGAAGTCTTGAAGTTACATTTCTCTACAGTCCCGAAGAGAATACAATGAAAATAACAATCTTGCAAGCTCAAGAAATCCCAAGTAAAGACAGGGGTGGTGCTAATAGTGCCCAAGTCCGAATACTCCTGTTACCAACAAAAAAACAAAGATTCAAAACCAAAATTAAACCAGGAGATAATCCAGAATTTGGTGAAACATTCACATTTCAAAAAATACAGAAAGGTACAAGAATTTATTTATCGGCAATAATGCTTTCTATTGATGAATGGTTTTTTTTTTTGTTGTTTTTTTATGTAGACCAAAAAAGTATGGTTCTTATTCTGGTCCTTGGTTCACACCGAATCCTTCAAAAATGAAGAATGGGAGAGAGGAAGTTATCCTCAAACCAGAGATCATGCCAGAATTATTGCAAGAGTAAACTCATCATCATCATTGTCATTCAATTCTTTAGCATTTAAACCAGTCATATCCGACCAAAACATTTTCCCTCGCTTTATGTTTAGACTGGCCAGATCTGTCTTCTTACACCTATCCTACAATGTCATTCTAAATATAAGCAGTCACATCATCAACTTTTCAAAGCTGTGAGATAATGCATGATTAATTCTCAAACAATGTAGATAAGTGTTACATTTAGCAGAATAATCTGATTGCTAACACGGTTAATCTCTGTCTTCCATGCTGGTATGGGGTTGGATGGTTTGACAGGAGCTGGTGAGCCAAGGGACTGTGCCAAGATCCACTGCCTCTTTTGGTATGGTTTTTATGGTTGGATGCCCTTCCTAACAACAACCACTTTACGGATTTGACTTGGCGCTTTTTACGTGGCACCAGTACCAGCAAGGACACCAAGTAAGTTGCAAGACAAAGATCGTTTGAAGAAGCAGGGTAGAATTGGAGAAGATGAGGGAGTGGTTAGTCGACCACTGTATTTAACAGCGTTATTAGTTATGATACATAGAACATATATAGTGGAAAATTAAGACAAGAGTCAGTGTCCTTGTGAACTTGTGTTTATCTTAATTGTCAACTATATATATATATATATATATGTATATAGTTGACCAAGAACCACCATTAATTTCTAAATGCGGAAGTCTTGAAGTTACATTTCTCTACAGTCCCGAAGAGAATACAATGAAAATAACAATCTTGCAAGCTCAAGAAATCTCAAGTAAAGACAGGGGTGGTGCTAATAGTGCCCAAGTCTGAATACTCCTGTTACCAACAAAAAAACAAAGATTCAAAACCAAAATTAAACCACATATATATATATAGTTGACAATTAAGATAAACACAAGTTCACAAGGACACTGACACTTGTCTTAATTTTCCACTACATATATTCTATGTATCATAACTAGTAACACTGTTAAATACAGTGGTCGACTAACCACTCATCTTGAAGCTGACTGGATAATGATAATCTATGTGGAGCTCTAACTTATACAGTAATAGTCATACATCTGACTGTACACACAAGATGTGTGTGTGTCTGTGTACATGTAACCTAATCCTAAAGCTAAGTAGCAACTTTCTTTATATTTCATGGTAATGCCTTTAAAATGGCTCAATGGATATATATATATATTTTTTGTAAGCTCTGTTTCCTTTAGTTAAACTTGTTAAAATAAGGTCATCCCACTCACATGAAAAGAGAAGTAAAGACCATTACTGATTCTAAACATTGCTTCAGATATACAGCATAGGGCTTTTAGACAACTTCCTTAGTAGCTATATTGCTTTCTAAAACAATGTTAAATATTTAGACTGAGAAGTTTTGGTCATTGTTGATAACTTATGGATGGATCACAGAACTCAGATATTTTCTGACCCTTAAAATGAGTTGTGATCCATGGCATTAATCTCTGAAGTAATAACTGTGTCTTTTATGACATAAAACTTCTGTTCTGATTTCTTGCAAATATTCAAATTCATATTTAATGGTAGAACTCAAAGTAGACAAAGTTATACATAATAGCATTATAAATATTAAGTTAAAAAACACTTTTGTAGGGTAGATAAAGTAGAAATCTGCCCATTGGATATGAACCCACATTTTCTGAAAACACAAGAGATGTTCTACCATTCAACCAAATCAATAAGTTGAGCTTTTCTATCCAATGAATTTTTTTTTTAACCTAATATTTATGTGTTGTTATTTATAGTTTTAACTACATTGAGTTCCATTGTTGAAAACAAATTATTTCACATTTCTCAAAGTTACCTAATTGTTATGACATAAATATCATCATCATCATCATCATTTAGCGTCCGCTTTCCATGCTAGCATGGGTTGGACGGTTCAACTGGAGTCTGTAAAGCTGGAAGGCTGCATCAGGCCCAGTCAGATCTGGCAGTGTTTCTACAGCTGGATGCCCTTCCTAACGCCAACCACTCCGTGAGTGTAGTGGGTGCTTTTTACGTGCCACCTGCACAGGTGCCAAAATGGAGCTGGCAAACAGCCACGGATGGATGGTGCTTTTTACGTGCCACTGGCACGGGGGCCAGGCGAGGCTGGCAACGGCCACGATCGGATGGTGCTTTTTCTTTAAGGCAATGAAATGGCAGAATTGTTAACAAGCCAGGAAAATGCTTTGCATTTTATCTATTTTCGTGTTCTGAGTTCAAACTTCATTGAGGTCAGCTTTGCCTTTCCTCCTTTCGGGGTTGATTAAATAGATACCAGTCGAATACTGGGGGGGCGGGGTGTCTATGTAATCAACTTACTCCCTCCCCTGAATATGCTGGCCTTGTGCCACAGTTTGAAACTAATATTCAGTAATTTCTTATTTCTCTTTTTTCCTTCCTACATAAGAGGACCTGATGAACATGGGAGTACGTTTTAGGCTCTATGGTTGTGAAAGAATGCGGAGGGAGAGGATGCTGGGAGAAGCTGTCATTGGTTTTGCTTCTATTAACCCAGATATGGAATCGACTCACTGGATATTACTGGAACCACGCAGTAACCTGAGTGTAAGTTGGGTCAATTATTTATTTAAACATCAACAAAGTCTTATGAATTGCTTTGAACAATATCATTTCATTAATGCAATAAAATCAATTTACTCATCATCATTACCCCTTCAAAAAGTCTAGGCCTTTCTGTTGATGATTTATTCCAATCCTTCAAACTAAAGGTTCATCAATCCACAGAGTTACTATTGGGTTGTCCGGAAAGTTTGTGCCAATTTATAGTAGCTTAACTTTCGACTTATTTTAGAACATGGTTGAGTCCATAAAATAGGATTTGACTACATCTCCATTTAGAGCACAGTATAAGCTATCTTTTTTATGGAAGAAGGTTTATGTTCCAATAACCTGTGTTAATTCTGTAACCCTTTAAAATGGAAGATAAGAAAGTTCATTTTCGGCACTTGATGCTTTAGGAACCAGACAAAAATTGCTGCAGCTCGGCTGGGATGTGTTACCCCACCATCCATATTCACCAGATATTGCTCCTTCGGACTTCCACTTATTCAGGTCTCTGCAGAATAGTCTTAATGGTAAAAATTTCAATTACTTGGATGACGTAAAAAAGATACCTTGATGAATTCTTTGCCATGAAACCACCTCAATTCTAGGAAGAGGGTATTTTCAAGTTAAAGGAAAGATGGAGATGCATTGTGCAACAAAATGGTTCATATTTCGTTGATTAAAAATGTAATGGCAAGTATTTATTGACTTTTTTCTTTCTTTTAAAAATCGGCATGAACTTTCCGGACAACCCAATACTAACTGCTGATAGGAAATGTACTTTGTACTGAGTTACTGTTCTGAAAATAAAGAGCAAACTTGATCTATTATTCTCCTCCCAAACAATACATGCCATCCACCTCAAGGAATTGAGTCAGTTCTCTATATTTTTGTTGTGCCATGCAACATTTAAGGCTCTTGTTATAGTGCCTACAGTATTTTTGTTCTTTACTAAGAATCTTCCTTGCAAGATAATGACTCTCTTGTCTTCAGACAAATACAGATAAAAGAACATTGTTGTTGTGAAGGTCTTTCTGCTTTTGTTGGTGTTTGTTCAGATGAAGGAGAAGTATTCTATAAAAGGAAGCATGTTATAACCTTGTGGAAGATATATGAGCACTCCCCAGTGTTCTAATAGAGAATAAAATAGATTTTTATTGGAGACAGTTACAGGTTATTTTACAAGATTAAATGGATAATTTAGTACATGAAATATTTATATGCTAGACATGTTTACACATTTAAAACATACTGAGTCTTAGTGCTGAATAATAAGGGGACTTGCTTCTGATGTCTTGGCTCTCCCCAGGCATTCAGACAACCTGTCTTTTTCCTTGCAGGTGGTACCATAAATACTACAATTTATAAGGATGTTTATTGGTATGAATCTGATGAAAGTAGGGATAATAAATTGTATAAAGTCTCATACAGAATAGAAGCTAATTAATCCAACATAGCAATTTTTTTTATCAGTGAATACAATTTTGCCTGAGCATAATACTGGCTTTCAGAAAGGGTAAATATATAGATAAATACAAGCGCATACACTTGAATTTCACCTCATATCCCTGTGCCAGATTCTACTGAACGTTGAAGTGCATTTATGGATCAAGTCTGCATACATGAGAGTTGTAAAGGAGATTTGAGACCCTTAGAAAATATTTTCTGACTGATTACTAGGGACAGATGCTCATCAGAAGAAAAGATATACACTTATATATACTTATCAGCAGAATGTCGTGCATGGCTATGTTGCAAGAAAGCTTGCATGACATCTTGAGCAAGTATCTTCTATTATAGCCCCAGGCAGCTGATGCCTGGTGAGTGAATAAGTGCAAATACGTAAGTCAAAGCATACAGAATGACAAATGTAATAGCATTCTTCCTTGCATGCATGTGTATGTAAATATACACATTTACAAACATACATGATCATATGCACACACACACACACACACACATTCTTTTATTCTTTTACTTGTTTCAGCCATTTGACTGTGGCCATGCTGAGGCACTGCCTTGAATTTTAGTCAAATGAATTGACTCCAGTACTTATTTATTTTTTAAGCCTGGTACTTATTCTATCAGTTGCTTTTGCCAAACCGCTAAGTTATGAGGATGCAAACACACCAACACCGGTTGACAAGAGATGGTGGTATGGGACAAACACACACACACACACACACAGATACATATATATCCAGCCAAAATTGAAAAGATAATCTGGAACTCGACTGAGGAAAGAAAACTCCGAATGACCCATCCTTGTTTTCTTTGTATCGTCTATCTGGATGTTTTGCATTCTTGTCCCATTTTGTATTTTATATATATATATATACATATAAATATACATGATGGGTTTCTTTCAGTTTTGGTCTACCAAATCCATCACAAGGCTTTGGTTGGCCTGAAGCTGAAGTAGAAGTGTCATACAGTGGGAATGAACCCGGAACCATATGGTTGGAAAGAAAGGCTCCTTACCACACAGCCATGCCTATATATGTATGTATAGATTAAGAGATAGACAGACAGACATATATATATGACATGTACACATGCATTTATAAATATATATTTAAGGCGGCGAGCTGGCAGAATGGTTAGCACGCCAGGCGAAATGCGTAGCCGTATTTCGTCTGCCATTACGTGTTCTGGGTTCAAATTCCGCCGAGGTCGACTTTGCCTTTCATCCTTTTGAGGTCGGTAAAATAAGTACCAGTTACGTCCTGGGGTCGATGTAATCGACTTAATCCCTCTGTCTGTCCTTGTTTGTCCCCTCTATGTTTAGCTCCTTGTGGGTAGTAAAGAAATATATATTTATATATCTATATATTTATACCAAAGCAGACACTGGAGTGTGATGCAGTCCTTGGGCCCATCAGACCCAGTCCAACCCATGCTACTATGGACCCTGGATGTTAAATAATGATGTTGATTGATTTTAACAGTGACCGTCCATCTGTATAGCCATGAGTCACAGTATCAGAAATGAATTATTACCCATCAGAGATTTCTGTCCAAGGCTACTGTGTTCCAGCTGGGCTTTTTTATTCTTTTTCTTTTTTATTCTTTTACTTGTTTCAGTCATTTGATTGCGGCCATGCTGGAGCACCGCCTTTAATCGAGCAACTCGACCCCGGGACTTATTCTTTTTTAAGCCCAGTACTTATTCTATCTGTCACTTTTGCCGAACCGCCAAGTAACGGGGGACGTAAACACACCAGCATCGGTTGTCAAGCAATGCTAGGAGGACAAACACAGATACAAACACGCATATATATATATACATATATACGACGGGCTTTCTTTCAGTTTCCGTCTACCAAATCCACTCACAAGGCTTCGGTCGGCCCGAGGCTATAGTAGAAGACACTTGCCCAAGGTGTCACGCAGTGGGACTGAACCCGGAACCATGTGGTTGGTAAACAAGCTACCTACCACACAGCCACTCCAGCTGGGCTTATCAATAAAATATATCTTTATATCTCAGTTGAGCTCTGCTTTAATTTCCTGCACCACTATCTAACTGTTGATATAGCATTTATCTTAAAGGCGGCAAGCTGGCAGAACCATTAGCACACTGGGCAAAATGCTTAGCAACATTTCATCTGTTGTTACGTTCTGAATTCAAATTCTTCCAAGGTTGACTTTGTCTTTCATTCCTTTAGGGGTCAGTAGGGTTAATACCAGGTGAACAGGGGTTGATGTAATCAACTTACCCATTCCCCCAAAATTGCTGACTTGGTGCCAAAATTTGAAATCAATACTCTTTTACTCTCTTTACTCTTTTACTTGTTTCAGTCATTTGATTGAGACCATGCTGGAGCACCGCCTTTAGTCGAGTAAATCGACCCCAGGACTTATTCTTTGTAAGCCTAGTACTTATTCTATCGGTCTCTTTTGCTGAACCACTAGGTTACGGGGATGTAAACACACCAGTATCGGTTGTCAAGCGATGTTGGGGGGACAAACACAGGCACACAAAATATACACACACATACATACATCTATATATATACATATATTACGATGAGCTTCTTTCAGTTTCCATCTACCAAATCCACTCACAAGGCTTTGGTCGGCCCGAGGATATAGTAGAAGACACTTGCTCAAGATGCCACGCAGTGGGACTGAACTCGGAACCATATGATTCGTAAGCAAGCTACTTACCACACAGCCACTCCTGCGCCTTTGTATTTATCTTAAAGGCCTTTATATTTATCTTAAAGGCCAAGTTTTCTCCATTTCCTAAAACATGTTTAAGCTATTGGAAGTCTCACTATATCAATAGTTCTTTTATGATAGGAATCTTTGCTTTCTTTTGAATGATGCTGTTCACGAACCCTGTCTTTTGTGATGTTCTTTATCTGCCTCAGGTGTCTCATCATAAATGCATGTAGTTTCTTTTACCTAATTTTGGTACAATATTCATGCCTCTGATCCAGCATTGGATTAACCATTAACCTTTTAGCATTTAATCCAGCCATATCCAACTCAAATATTCTACCTGTTTTATGTTAAAATTGACCAGATCTAACTTCTCACACCGATGCTACAATGTCATTCTAAAAATAAACTAATGCACCTTTGAAATCTTGAAGTTACAAAATGTGTGATTAATTCAAAACAACGTGAATAAATAAGCTTTGTATTTGACAAAGAAATTTGAATGCTAAAGGATTAAACAAAATAAGCTCAAGGGAAGTGGGGGTATCACAGAAATGGTAAATGGTTTAAGGTATAAATGAAATCACTTGGTAAAATAATATTCGGGATGCTTTAACTAAGTATAGAAGCAGATGTGCTGTGTAGGATTAAGTTTGAGAATCTAATCTAAAATTTTGCAATTAATATATGTAGGAGAAAACTTCAAATATAAGGAAAATGGAAGTATACAAGAATAAACATTATTTTTCATTTTACTGTTTTGTTTTGTTTTGAATAAAAAATTTTTTTATGGATTATTATTGCTTATATTTTGAACTACATATATATGGGGGCACCAACATGTTTTAAGCACTTAGGGCCTCTATGGGTCTTAATCCAGCCCTTCTCTGATTCACACATTAAGATGGATGATACAATTGTATTTCACTTGGACTGAAGTATATTTGTTGTTTTGAGTATGATAGTTGTTAAGAACAGTTCAATTCCCAACTATGTTGATTCAGGTTCAATTCTTCTGTGCAGCACTGTGTGCTGGTGTGTTCTATTATAGCCCCAGGGCCAACTACAGCCTTGTGAGTAGATTTGGTATTTGGAAACTGAAAGAAGCCTGTTGTGTGTGTGTGTATATACTTGTGTCTCCTTGCTTTGACATCACATGATTGCTGTAAGTGAGTGTCACTGTCATACAAGTGATGTTGATTGTTTCCAGTCTTCCATAAAAAAAACACTTTTGCTAGGGTATGTTTTCTTATGGAAGACTGGAAACATCACTTGTATGACAGTGACACTCACAGCAATCATGTGATGTCAAAGCAAGGAGACACAAGTACACACACACACACACTCACACACACAACAGGCTTATTATAGAATTATTATTATTATTATTATTATTATTATGACAGGGAGCTGGCAGAATCATTAGTACACAGGACAAAATGCTGCTAAGCATTTGTCCATCTTTACATTCTGAGTTCAAATTCTGCCAAGGTCGACTTTCAGGGTTGATAAATTAAGTACCAGTGAAACACTGGGGTAGATGTAATCAACTAGTCCCCACCCACCAAATTTCAGGTCTTGTGCCTTTAGTAGAAAGGATCGTCATCATCATCACCATCATCGGTGGCGGTGAGACAGCAAACTGGTGGAATCATTAGCTTGCCAGGTGAAATGCTTAGCAGTATTTCGTCTGCCATTATGTTCTGAGTTCAAATTCCTCTGAGGTCAACTTTGCCTTTCATCCTTTCAGGATCAATAAATTAAGTACCAGTCAAGTACTGGAGTCAATGTGATCGACTTAGCCCCTCCCCCAAAATAGCTGCCCTTGTGGCAAAATTTGAAACCATTATTATTATTATCATTATTGAGAGAGCAGAGCATGCCATCAAAGTGACACTGGGGTAAAATATACGAAGCCCAATATACCCATCATGACTACCCGTCTGATAAGGGTACACCAGGCACATGCATCACAACCATATGTGCGCGACATGGTGATCTCATAAAAAGATAAACAGCACATGACCTTGCAGGTGGGGCCCAGTTAGAATTTTCTTCAGGTTGAGTAGCCCATCCCGCTCAAAAGGTCCCTGAATAAGGGTTGTTTAAGGATGTTGGAAGAACCACCCATGTTTCCAGAGGTGAACTATTCAAACCCCAAAGAATATTAATATTATTATTATTATATTATTATTATTATTATTATTATTATTATTATTATTATTATTATTATTATTATTATTATTATTATTATTATTATATTATTATTATTATTACTGTGCCAAAATTAGAAACCAATATTCTATTGTTAGCACAGCAAGCAAAATGCTTAGTGGCATATTTCGTCCGTCCTTATGTTCCTAGTTCAAATTCCATCAAGGTCAACTTTGCTTTCATCCCTTTTGGGGGTCGATAAAATAACTACCAGTTGAGTACTGGGGTTAATGTAATTGACTGTCCCCTCCCTCAAAACTGGTGGCCTTGTGCCAAAATTTGAAACCATTACTACTACTACTACTACTGCTGCTGCTGCTGCTATTACTACTACTAGTATTTCATTATCATTATTAATAATGATAATGATGATAATAATGATAATAATAATGATAATAATAATAATAATAATAATAATAGTAATAATAATATTAATAATAATAATAATAATAATAATAATATAATAATAATAATAATTATCATCACTGTGTTAAGCTGGTACAACTGTTAGAATGTCAGACAGAATACTTCGCAGTATTTATTCCAGCTGTATACATTCTGAGATCAGATCTCACTAAAACTAGCTTTACTTCTCATCTCTCCAAAGATGATAAAATACAATACTAACGAAGTACTTGGGTTGATAGCGTTGATCAATCTCCTCCTCTCAGCATTTCAGGCCTTGCGCCTGAATTAGATATAATTATTATAGTCCAGCAGATTGACAAAGTCAATGGGACATGAGACTAAATGCATTGTGCTTTTTGACATTCTGAATTCATTTCCTGCCAAGTTCAATATTGTTTTTCACCCCTCTGGAATCTGTAAAATAAAGTACCGGGGAAAATTGTTATCCTCATACCTAAATCAGAAACCATTGATATTTTTAATTTTTATTTTTATTATTAAGATAATGAGCTGGAAAAACATCGTTTAGCATGTAGGAAAAAATACTTTGCGTATTTCTTCCTGTTTTTTTGTTTTTCTTTGGATATACTGAGTTCAAATCTTGCCAAGGTCAACTTTACCTTTCATCCTTTCAGGGTTGATAAAATAAAGTACTAGTTGAATACCGAGATGAATGTATTTGACTTACCCCATCTCTTAAAATTGCTGGCAAAAATTCAAAACACTTCTTATTATCATTTAAATCATATCTTGTATTTGTTTCGGCGGTGCATATACTAAAATTGGAATGATTTAGAGAAATTTATTATAATCATATGTACTAAAACTCCTTCAGTAACTTTCATAATCTGGTACATCGGTCTCATGCATCTGTAGTTTCCTCTTTCTAGTGCATCTTCTTTGCCTTTGTAGCAGTCAATAACGATACTGCTACGGTAGTCATGGGGTATGAGACCTTCCTGTACCACCTGATTGATTACGCATGTGACTAGCACATGACTTACGTTAACGCGAAATTTTCAGCATCACAGCAACTCTACCTAACAGTCCAGCTGCCTTTCCTGCTTTCGTGTTTACAGTTGTTTTATCTCCCGTACTACTATCTGCTTAGATGGCTGGTTCCGCTGTTGGGTCCACTGGAAGGAGAACCTCTTTCTCCCATGCATTTTTCTCATTGAACAATCTCTCACAATGTCACTTTTTTACCTTTTCCTTTTTTTTCATCATCAATAAGAACAAGTGCGCTGCGATTATTCTGAATACATTTCATCTCAGCGCTGTCTCTTATTCTCTCTAGTACCTTTCCTTGCAGTCCAGAATACTTATTGCCTTTGATCTTTACATCAGAGAACACATACAAACTTCTTATTTTATGCTCCTCCACCACCTAAATACACTTAATGCCTAGTTTCTCTTCCACCTACAACTATGTAGTGATACTCTCTGCTATCTTCCTTCCTCCAATCTTTTTCCAAGCCTGTCTTAGCTTTTACGATTCCGTCTATCATTCTATTCCTATACCACACACACAAGTATACATATACATGTCTATATATATATATATATATATATATATATATATATATATATATATATATATATGTATATGTATATATATGTATATATATATATATATATATATAAATAATATGTGACAATTATTCGGTAGCCAAGATAAAACTCTGAGTTTCGGATGCCGAGGTGGAAATCCACACCACCATCTCTTCGGTTACCAGGCGATCTGAAAAACCAAAGAGATGGTGGCGTGGATTTCCGCCTCGGTATCCGAAACTCAGAGTTTTATCTTGGCTACCAAATAATTGTCACATATTATTTTACAGATAAACTTCCTCTATTTACATAATATTGAGGTCTCTTTCTTTCTTTTGTTATCTTACCGTTTTTACCAATATATATATATATAGGCGCAGGAGTGGCTGTGTGGTAAGTAGCTTGCTAACCAACCACATGGTTCCGGGTTCAGTCCCACTGCGTGGCATCTTGGGCAAGTGTCTTCTACTATAGCCCCGGGCCGACCAATGCCTTGTGAGTGGATTTGGTAGACGGAAACTGAAAGAAGCCTGTCGTATATATGTATATATATATGTGTATGTATGTTTCTGTGTCTGTGTTTGTCCCCCTAGCATTGCTTGACAACCGATGCTGGTATGTTTATGTCCCCGTCACTTAGCAGTTCAGCAAAAAGAGGCCGATAGAATAAGTACTGGGCTTACAAAGAATAAATCCCGGGGTCGATTTGGTCGACTAAAGGCGGTGCTCCAGCATGGCCACAGTCAAATGACTGAAACAAGTAAAAAAAAAAAAAATATATATATATATATATATATTTATTTATTTGGAATTGGCAGAAGTTACAGTAACTCAAGCTCAGAGTTTCGCGCATTAGCAATTATCAAACACTCATTATATGAGTCACTTTGGTAGCTTTTATCAATTAATGATAAAACCTATATATACTCATGTTTTGAGTTCTGTTTCCCTGTTTGCGTAACCAAACACACATGCACACACATACACACATATATGCATATGCATACATACATTAAGCATGGTTGTGTGGTTAAGTAGTTTGCTTTGCGACTATGTATCCCCAGGTTCAATTCTGCTGTGCAGCACTTTGAGTCAAGTGTCTTCTACAATCGCCTCATAACGACAAATTAACAAATACCTTGGGAATTAATTTTGGTAGACAAAGTGCACAGAAGTTCAACACACGCACACACGCACACACACACACACACACACACACACACAGACACACACACACACACACACACACACACATTTATACATGGCTGTGTGGTAAGAAGTTTGCTTTCCAACTACATGGTTCTGGGTTCAGTCCCACAGCATGGCACCTTGAGCAAGTGTCTTCCACTATAGTCTCAGGCTACCAAAGCTTTGTGAGTCGATTTGGTAGATGGAAACTGAAAGAAGCCCATCATATATACATATGTACGTGTGTATATATGTATGTATATTTTATGTGTGTGTCTCTTTATATATATATATATATATATATATATATATATATATATATATATTATATAATATATATATATATATATACATATATATATACATATATATATATACATATATATATATGTATGTATATATAACATATATATACATACATACATATATAATATAAGGATGTTGTTTACAAATATCAGTGCCTTCGCATATGTAAAAAACCAGAAAGGTAAATAATTATTAATTGATAATGAAGGGTACTAGAGGTAACACCAGCATGCTAAAATAGCAGTCAGAAATGATTCAAGACTACAAATTTTCACTAAAACACAAAGGTGAAATCAAGGAAATGGGCCAAAATAGCCTTAAGACCCCATACAAATGACAAAAAAATCATAAATTGAAAAGCCAAACTGGCAATGTTTTTCATCATTTGAATGGGGTGTTAAGAATATTTTTGGCCATTTCCTTGATTTCACCTTTGTGTTTTAGTGAAAATGTGTGGTCTTAAATAATTTTTGACTGCTACTTTTAGCATGCTGGTATTAATCTCATGTACCCTTCATTATTAATATATATATTTATATATGTATATATAAATATATATATATATATCCACTTTAGTGGATTCTCTCTCATATGTGTATTAATAATATTTACTGAATCTCAGTTTTTTATGTGCTAAACCACTGGTATTAAATTGATGTTATTAAATTAATATACAATTTTTTCACCCACATTTTGATGTATATATAAATATATATATTATTATATTTATTTATACATAGGGATAGTATACATATATTACAGATAGGTGGGTATTTGTGTGTGTGTGTGTGTGTGTGTGCCTCTTTTCATATCTGGACAAAAGAATATTGCAGTATACACTGCTGATTAACCTATATTTGCAGTCTGCAACCAGTCATCTGTCTTCTGCACCTATTTGACCTCAACTATAATTTTTTATGTGTATATATGTGTGTGTGTGCGTGCATGAATGTGCATGTGTGTGTGTATGCTTGTATATGTATATGCACACATGCGCACGTAAATATATATACATATGTATTTGTAGCTATATATATATATATAATATATATATATATATATATACATACATACATATATATATATAATATATATATACATACATACATATATATATGTATATATGTATATTATATATATATATATATATATATATATATATATATATATATATATATGTGTATGGAAAGCGGACGTTAAATGATGATGATGATGATCATCATCATATATCTATATGTATGTATGTATGTATATAGTTCATTAAAACTGATTCTGTATATTAGTGATATTCATTTCATTAACCGTGTTAACCAATGTTCTCTCTAAATTTTATCAGCAAAATCTGAATTATTATTATTTTTTTTCTCTGTCTACATATCTACCCTGAATGCATAACAAATATATTTATATCTTAAATTATCTACAATAACCTTTTTTTGCATACCGATTGGAAAAGCTTATGTACATACTCACATAGACAAACATAAATACAAACACACATGCAGACAAAACTTAGCAGAAATGGTGCTGGAAGTATTTAAATTTAGACTTCGAAGATGTGGATCTAAATACAGTAATTAAACACGACACTACCGTTTCTACCAAACCTGCTTCCTTAGTATTTAAGATATAATATCTATCATCAAGAAGTTGTATGATACAAGAAGCGTATAATTATCATTGATCTCTTTGACAGAGGTGGATGTCAGAACTGGCAGTGTGACTGACAATGCATTGTGGTATATCTATGCTATTGCAAAAAGTAATTATAAGTGACAGAATCAGTATTGATACCAAAGGGTGATATTTATCCCCACTTAAAAGTGGATGTAGTGTCAGAACACACAATACTGTGATAGTTGCCGTGAGAGAAACTCTCACATTGGCTTTCGGTGCATAATAGCACTCTTGTTTACATTATTAGCAAGAGACAAATCTCTGCTTGCCACTGCTGTGACTACCAGATCACATGATTTCAGCCTTCCCTGGCTTTGTCAATGGTAGATGCCCAGATGCTGGAGATAAAATCTTTACTATGATCAAACTGATCGTACATAGAAAAGGACATTACAAGACAAACAAATACAAAAATGTTAAATGAGTTTGAATACTCTTTACTCTTTTACTATTTTACTTGTTTCACTCATTTGACTGCGGCCATGCTGGAGCATCGCCTTTAATCAAGCAACTCGACCCCGGGACTTATTCTTTTGTAAGCCCAGTACTTATTCTATCAGTCTCTTTTGCCGAACCGCTAAGTAACGGGGACATAAACACACCAGCATCGGTTGTCAAGCAACACTAGGGGGACAAACACAGACACACAAACATAAACATACACATATATATATATACATATATTTACGACGGGCTTCTTTCAGTTTCTGTCTACCAAATCCACTCACAAGGCTTTGGTCAGCCCGAGGCTATAGTAGAGGACACTTGCCCAAGGTGCCACGCAGTGGGACTGAACCCGGAACCATGTGGTTGGTAAGCAAGCTACTTACCACACAGCCACTCCTGTGCTCATTATGTTAAAAATTTACTTTAAAAATATTTTATATAACGATTAATTTTTACTTTAAACTAGAACTTTTTTTTTTATAAAACAAAAACAAAGAAAGAAAACGAATAAAAGTTCAAAAAGATCGAACCTGGAGCCTATAAAGCCCAGCAACTATCTTTTCCTTTCGTCAATGATTAAGCTGGGTTACTGACACCCACCTTTCTCATCACATCCTTTCATCGTTTCTTGTATTCACTTGTTGGCAGGTTCTTCCTATCCAACCCCATCTTGCTCTTCAGATGGTATCTGAAGTAAGACAGCCTATATCTTTGCTTTGTTATTATTATAAATTATTATTATTATTATTATATTATTATTATTATTATTATTATTATTATTATTATTATTATTAAGGCAACAAGCCGGCAGAATCGTTAGCACGCTGGGTGAAATGCTTAGCGGTATTTTGCCCATCGCTATGTCCTAAGTTCAAAATCTGCTGAAGCCGTCTTTACCTTTCATCCTTTCAGAGTTCATAAAAATAAGTACCAGTTGAATACTGGGGCCAATGTAATCAACCCATACCCTTCCCCAAAATTGCTGCCCTTGTGGGAAAATTTGAAACTCTGACTATTATTTCTAGCAGACACCTGGTGTTGCTCAGGATTAAAATGGCATAGTTTTTAATTGTTTTACTTGTTTCAGTTATGTGACTGTGGCCATGCTGCAGCACTGCCTTTAGTCGAACAAATCAACCCCAGGAATTATTCTTTGTAAGCCTAGTACTTATTCTATATGTGTCTTTTGCTGAAGTGCTAGGTTACGGGGACGTAAACACAGCAACATCAGTTGTCAAATGATGGTGGGAGTATAAATACAGACACACACACACACACACACACACACAAATATACACCTATATATGACAGTCTTCTTTCAGTTTCCATCTAGGAAATCCACTCACAAGGCTTTGGTCAATCTGAGGCTATAGTATATATATTAGCTCGATTTACGCGTTCACCACCACAACATAGTTCAGGCTTAGCAGCCCTTTGTTTTCACTGTCCTGTTTGTGTTACCAATTTTGACCCTCTGCAAAATCCCAAATTTTATTTAATTTGCTTTGCAGGAGCAACTGTTTTATCGAAAGCATATATTGTTGTTAAATGCTCGAAATACGAGACTAGAAAAACAGCCAACAACTGATGAAGGGCCGGTTTTATGTTGTCTGTTTTGTTTTCCAATTGTGACTTTTGTTGTTTGAAAGAATAGTTCATGTTCCATGCACTCATGCTTCGTATATTTTTGTTGTACCTGTTTCGTGACGTTCTGTGACCACATATGCATACACATGTACACATACATACATATATATATATACGTGTATATATACATATATATATATCATCATCATCATTGTCATTTAATGGCTGCTTTCCATTCTGGTATGGGTTGGATGGTGTAACTGAGGGCTGGCAAGCCAGAAGTCTGCACCAGGCTCCAGTCTGATCTGGCAAAGTTTCTACAGCTGGATGCCCTTCTTAATGCCAACCACTCCGAGAGTGTAGTGGGTGCTTTTTACATGTCACCGGCATGAGGACCAGTCAGACGGTATTGGCATTGGTCACACATGAATCGTGCTTTTTACATGCCAACGGCATGGGAGCCCGTCAGGTGGCACTGGCATTGACCACACACGAGTGGTGCTTTTTAAGTGTCACCGACACAGGGGCCTGTCAGGTTGAACTGGCAATGACCACATTCAAAGTTGCTTTTTACATGCCACCGGTATGCGTATATCATCATCATCATCATCATCATTTAGCGTCCGCTTTCCATGCTAGCATGGGTTGGACGGTTTAACTGGGGTCTGTGAAGCCGGAAGGCTTCATCAGGCCCAGTCAGATTTGGCAGTGTTTCTACGGCTGGATGCCCTTCCTAACGCCAACCACTCCGCGAGTGTAGTGGGTGTTTTTTACGTGCCACCTGCACAGGTGCCAGACAGAGCTGGCGAACGGCCACAAACGGATGGTGTTTTTACGTGTCACCGGCACGGGGCCAGGCGATGCTGGCAACGGCCACGAACGGATGGTGCTTTTACGTGTCACTGGCACGGGGCCAGACAGAGCTGGCAAACGGATATATATATATATATATATATATATATATATATATTCTCAGGCCTCTATGTTTATCAACTTTGTCTCTTTCTTTCATGGTATGTTAATCTCCAGGCACATCTCTCGAAGTTTAAAGATGTCTCTCCTTTCAAAATACATTTTATATAACTATACAAGATTTTCTTTGGAGTACATGCAAAAAGAACTGTATCAATTTGTTATCCACACAGCTGTATCTGCACTTACTGAACACAAAACCATGTAGCTATGAGGCAAAGTATATAATATCCTAATATCCATGCATCTGACTGAATATATGTATATATATATATATATAACATTCATAGTGTGTTTATGAATAGAATTTGTATATAGTGTATAAAATGTGTAGAGATGTATTATAAATTCTATTGACACTGTATAAACTGCATAGAAGTATTATGTGTGAAACAGATGTATTATAATGTGATAGCTATGCTAGAATGTGGAATGTATTTTGCTGTCCTCCCGTAACAGTATCCAAAGTTATACAATAAGTATACAATAAATTTCAATGCACACACTGTCATGTCTATATCTGTATTATAACTTTTTTTTTGTGTTTACAGTGTCTACTACCATGCTATAATATTAACAGCTATACTATCATATCAGGGTCAGTTGGTGGGGAGGCTTCTTTGTTTGTTAACTTGCTGAGCATGGAAGAAGGGGCAGTGCCGTTGGCATATGCAGGGCCTCTTTAGTGGATGAGATTGATGCCATTAATGCTCCTGTTGAACTTTTGGAGGTCAGCACCTACAGGAAAGACATCAGCAGGGAGAGAATTCCAGAAGGAGAATTTGTTCTGGGAAAGAAAAAATGGGAACAAAAATTAGTGTAGGGACAGACAAAACAAGGGTGATAAAGAGAAAAGGAAAGATGGAAGGATCAGAAAAGCCCCAAGTGGTAGCAGCAAATTGCTTGTTGCAAGATCAATGGTTGGTTGTCACTTTATTTTTCGATGTATTGTGAGCTACAGCAAAGTACTGCTATCTCTAGCAGATAAGTATCCACCACTGAGGATAAGCCGAAAGTGCTTGAAACCATATGGCCTGGTGGTCCCTTTGCTGGAAGATGGTAGGTGTTCGTTCCCCTCCTTGCAATATATATTGGGTGCAGATTGCATCGATAACCAGCTGGAGAAGGTATCGTCCTGGGGTTAAATGGTGGTAGTTAAGTCAGTTCTTAAAGGGGCAATAACCATTACTTCTCAGTATATACACACTACTTTAATCTCTTATAAAGATTTTCTTACTAATTACTTTACTTATTATATATATATATATATATATATATATATATATATGCACACACACACATATATACGTGTGTAGATAAATATATGTTTGTATATATATATATATATTTATCACATGTATACATACACACACATGCACCAATCTTGTTTGTCACACCCAGACACCTAGATGCCACCAGCTTCCTGTTCAGCCGCATGGTCAAATAAATTCCCCTTTCTAAAGGAAGTGTTGTCACTGAACAACTGACCTTACTCTGACATCACAAGGTGACCCACCTTGATCAATAGCAGCCTATTTTCCGGTAGCCATCTCGGACTTCCTGTGTTGCAACATTTAGTAATTCAAGTCATAAAAGTGATGGGCATCCTATGAAACCTTAAGTTGCATGAAACTGAATCAAACTGTTTAAAATAATAATAATGATAATAATAATAACATATATATATATATATGCTGAGCTGCTGAAACCCCCTTTGGTCATGAATGACCATGGGATTGCACCTAGAAAGTTACCCTCCTAGACACAAGTCCGGGCAATGTTGTTTATGGAAGACCAGCAGCCGCCCATGCATACCAGCCTCCCTTCTCCACGCCACCAGTGTTATCCAAGGGAAAGACAAAGGCCGATACAGCTTGGCACCAGTGACGTCGCAACTCATTTCTACAGCTGAGTGAACTGGAGCAACGTGAAATAAAGTGTTTTGCACAAGAACGCAACACGCAGCCCGGTCCGGGATTCAAACTTACAACCTTGCGATCATAAGCTCGACGCTCTAATCATTGAGCCATGTGCCTTTACATGGGCGACTACTGGTCTTCCATAAACAACCTTGCCCGGACTTGTGCATGGGAGGGTAACTTCCTAGGTGCAATTCCATGGTCAGTCATGACTGAAGGGGGTCTCAGCAGAGATTTACTTACCTAATAACTGATTCAATTAGAAGATATTGAATCACAGCTACCATGACTTTCGGAAACATTTTTTCACGCTCAGAGTTGCTGAAGCATGGAATAAACTGCCTGCGTCAGTTGTTGACTGCCATGACACTCTATCCTTTAAGGCCCTCATGCTTTCCGAAATCCGCCGAAACTACACCTGATTATATATACACTTTAGATGAGTTGTAGTGCACCTGAGCACTGTACACAATTATTATTATTATTATTATTATTATATTGAACCATTTGATCAGTTATTAGGTAAGTATATCTCTACGTTGTATATATTTGAATCGAATTATATTTTGGCATAACAATTATAATCTTTTTTAAATGTTCCAAACTTCTGGCCACAAACTGTGTGTGCATATATCTATCTATCTATCTATCTATCTATCTATCTATCTATCTATCTATCTATATATATATATATATATTGTTTACTGTTCCATTATAAGTAGGATCACCAAAAAATATACTCTATCCAATGTAAGATAAATATCATTTAATATACACAGAATTTTAAAGAAAGAGCTGCTAATGGTTTCATCGCGGAGAGATACAATAATTTGGCAGATTTATATAACATGCCATGGGATTCCAAGAAATCTTTCAAGCTCAATGCATATCATTAGGCCTACTTGAAAATCAGGGTGCTCTTCTATGAGAAAAAAATGAGTAAAAAATGGTTTGAAAAATTTTGAAGGAGGTTGATGCAAAAAGTGGAATGGAAAAAGAAAGAAAAGGAGATGAAGATCTTGATTTTCTTATTGTTTTTGTATTATATATACATATACATATAAGCTGTAAGACCTTCTATCTATAAATGCTCTAACATCTATACAGCCTTGGTTTTTTTTATCTTATTACGCAAAAATTTCTTATATACACACGCTGACATAGAAGCAACATTGAACCCTTTATTCGCAATATTACCGAATCTGGAACTTAACTATGGTCTGTCTATAGCATATATCATCATCATCATCCTCATCATCGTTTAATGTCCATTTTCCATGCTAGCACGAGTTGGATGGTTTGATCGGGGGTCTGGGAAGCCAGGAGGCTGCACCAGGCTCCAGTTTGATCTGGCAGTCTTTCTACAGCTGGATGTCCTTCCTAATGCCAACCACTCCGTGAGTGTAGTGGGTGCTTTTTACGTGCCAGAGGAGGCTGGCAGTGGCCATATATATATATATATATATATATATATATATATATAATGAACACAAATGGGTTAAAATTCACTACAGCTGTTTCAGATATACTTCATGTGGAACATGCTTTCTTCGGGTGAATTGAAATTTAAAATTTAAAATTTAATTGGAGCCGAAAAAAGAGGATCAGCAACCATTCCACATCTTGCTATTTTCTCCAAACCAAATTTTACATTATCATTCACCTAAAGGAAACATTTCTTTTCATGATGTAATCAAATTATCGACAATATAAACACGTCTGAAACAGCTGTTGTGAACCTTAACCCATCTGTGTTCTTTCTTTATGTAAACATTGTACTTAGAACCTTCCCTATGTTGGATCTGAAACTTCCATTGGATTATGAAACTGCATGCCAGTGTGCTTCGGTATATAATTTTATATACACGTATATTTATATGTGTATATTGATGTGTTCATGTACATGAAAGTGTTGATCTTTAGGCATGTCTGTATATGCATGAATATATGCGGGAGTGTCTATATATGATATATACATGACTTGGTGTCCTTAATACTAAAACACCTCCACTCAAATGAATCCTACAAATAATTAATTAATTACATGTGTGTATATATAGATATAAATATATAATAATCATCATCCTCATCATTTAGCATCCACTTTCCATGCTGGCATGGGTTAAACAGTTTGACTGGAACTGGTAAGCCGGAAAGCTGAACCAGGTTCCAGTCTGGTTTGGCATGGTTTCTATGGCTGGATGCCCTTCCTAATGCCAATCACTCCAAGTGTGTAATGGGTGCTTTTAACATGCCACTGGCACAGGTGTTTTTATGTGCCATCAGCATGGGTGCTTTTATGTGCCACTGGCACCTGTGCCAGTTACATGGCACCAGCATTGGCCACCACTACAATTTCACTTGGCTTGATGAGCCTTCTCAAGCACGGCATATCACAAAATCCTGCATAGCTGAGTGGTTAGAGAATTGGGCTCAGCATCATGAGGTGGTGAGTCTGAATCCCGGACCGGGCTGCGTGTTGTGTTCTTGAGCAAGACACTTTATTTCATGTTGCGCCAGTTCACTCAGCTGTAGAAATGAGTTGTGATGTCACTGGTGCCAAGCTGTATCGGCCTTTGCCTTTCTCTTGGAAAACATCGGTGGCTTGGTAAGGAAGGTTAGTATGCAATGGCGACTGCCAGTCTTCTATAAACAACCTTGCTTGGACTTGTGCCTTGAAAGGGAACTTTCTAGGTGCAATCCTATGATCATTCATGACCAACGTAGGTCTTTACCTCTCTTAAACATATATATACAACCTTCCGTTTCGCGACCGTTGCCAGCACCGCCCCGTTTCGTGTCCATTGCCAGCCTTGCCTGGCCCTCGTGCCAGTGGCACATAAAAAGCACCATCCGTTTGTGGCTGTTTGCCAGCTCTGTCTGGCACCTGTGAGGGTGGCACATAAAAAGCACCCACTACACTCACGGAGTGGTTGGCGTTAGGAAGGGCATCCAGCCGTAGAAACACTGCCAGATTTGACTGGGCCTGATGAAGCCTTCTGGCTTCACAGACCCCAGTAGAACCGTCCAACCCATGCTAGCATGGAAAACGGACGCTAAACGATGATGATGATGATGATGATGATGATATGTGTGTGTGTGAGTATGTTTTTAATTATGTGTTTTGTTATATATTCCAGCATGGAGATTCCCGTTATGATGTCTCTAGCCTTTCTCGTAGTGAGAGTGGTTCTTCAAGTCAGTCAATGCAACATGGAGGGATGCCAGAACTATTCCTTGGACTTTCCTATAATGGCACCACAGGACGGTTGATGGTGGAAGTGGTAAAAGGTAGCAACTTCCGCAACATGGCAATGAATAGAGCTCCAGGTATGTTTTTGTATTTTATTCTTTTGTTTGTTAATTTTTTTTTTTACTCATTTCAACCTTTGGACTATGGCCAGGCTAGAGTACCGCTTCCGAGGGTTTTTAATTTGTTATGTTGCCCCCACTACTTATTTCAGCCTAGTACTAATTTTATTAATCTTTGTTTGATGAATTGCTATGCTACAAGACATTAGCAACAACACTGATTCTTTTTAAACTGGGGTAAACAAACAGACTTGAATAGCAGATGCAGTCCAACCTGCTACTAAGAAATTGACAGATCCCATGACTAATAGGGTTTTATTATTTTGAAATTATCCGTTGAAATGGTGTTCATGTGGCTAAATAGTTCATTATGTCAATAAATGTTATAACATTATTATGGTTTTCTCACAAGTACACCAACATCAAAAATCAATGGAAACTGCAGTCGTGATCCCTGTGCCGGTGGCACGTGAAAAGCACCATCTGAACGTGGCCGATGCCAGCGCCGCTTTGACTGGCTTCTGTGCCGGTGGCACATAAAAAGCACCATCCGAATGTGGCCGATGCCAGTGCTTCCTACACTGGCTTCCGTGCCGGTGGCATGTAAAAAGCACCAATCCGATCGTGGCCGTTGGCAGCCTCGCCTGGCACCTGTGCCGGTGGCATGTAAAAAGCACCCACTGCACTCACGGAGTGGTTGGCGTTATGAAGGGCATCCAGCTGTAGAAACACTGCCAGATCAGACTGGAGCCTGGTGCAGCCTTCTGGCTTCCCAGATCCCCGGTTGAACCATCCAACCCATGCTAGCATAGAGAACGGATGTTAAACGATGAGGATGATGATGATGATGATGGTTTTCTGTTAAATATATACTTAATGTATGCTTAATATCTATCATTACACTTCATTTTCTGAAAAAAAAAATGTCTAGACGGGCTATTTTCATTCAAAAGCTATTATCCTGCATTACCCAAAAACTGAAGAATCTGAAATAAAAAAAAGAAAGGATGATACACAGAATAATGAAGACATAACAATGGTGTTGCCATAATGTGCAAACCAGGTGGGAAAAGTTTTATCAAAATCGATTCACAGAAAACTAAGAAATCCTAAGCTATTAGTGTGGTTCTGGGTGTATATGATTGTATGTGCATGGGTGTGTGTGTATATATATATATATATATATATATCATCATCATCATCATCATCATCATTTAGCGTCCGCTTTCCATGCTAGCATGGGTTGGACGGTTCAACTGGGGTCTGGGAAGCCAGAAGGCTGCATCAGGCCCAGTCTGATCTGGCAGTGTTTCTACGGCTGGATGCCCTTCCTAACGCCAACCACTCCGTGAGTGTAGTGGGTGCTTTTTACGTGCCACCCGCACAGGTGCCAGACGGAGCTGGCAAACGGCCACAGACGGATGGTGCTTTTTACGTGCCGCTGGCACGGGGGCCAGGCCAGGCTGGCAACGGCATATATATATATATATATGTATATATGGCATGACTTGGCTTCGCGAATGAAGATCAGGAAGGCTGTCCACGTCGCGTGCATGCACGCTCATGACTGACAAGTCCAATATGGGAAAGGCAGGTCTGTGAGCAGTGTCCACAGATGAAGGTAACATCCGGGGTGGTGTCAGAGGCGGCTCGCGCCTTCCTCCTGCGACTCTTGTCTTTAAGTGCGTCTCTTCTTTGTTCCTCAAACTTGCTGACTGCGTTGAAGATTGCGTGGCGCCAGACATCACGGTCCGCAGCCAGGTATGACCAGCATTGGTGGTTAATATGACATGCTGTTAGAGACTTCTTGAGGCAGTCTTTGTAGCGCTTCCTCGGAACTCCTCTCACTCGGTGGCCAGTGGAGAGTTCGCCAAACAGGGCAATCTTATATATATATTATATATATTCTGTTGTGTCTGGGGAGAGTCATTCTGTTTTGGTGCCTTAAAATTTAATACACTCACCGGTAAAATTTCCACTTATTTCTATTTTATTTTTCTAAAATTTCTGTTGCGTCTAGCAACCTTTTCAATAGTTTTATTCTTTTACCTTTTTTCAGTCATTTGACTGTGGCCATACTGGAGCACTGCCTTTAGTTGAACAAATCGACCCCAGGACTTATTCTTTGTAAGCCTAGTACTTATTTTATCGGTATATTTTGCCGAACTGCTAAGTTATGAGGACATACACACATCAACATCAGTTGTCAAGCGATGGTTGGGGAACAAACACAGACACACAAATACGTACATATACGTTTGTATATATATACAAATACATACATATATATAAATATGTGTGTATGTATATATATATATATATATATATATATATATATATATATATATATATATATGTATATATATATGTGTGTATATATATATATATATGACAGGCTTCTTTCAGTTTCCATCACAAGGCTTCGGTTGGCTTGAGGCTATAGTAGAAGAGACTTACCCAAGGTGCCACACAGTGGGACTGAACCTGGAACCATGTGTTTGAGAAGCAAACTTCTTATCACACAGCCACTCCTGTGCCTATATATCTATATCCTGCAAAGCTAAAAGGGTTCTTTCTCCTCTATGTTGTGGCCATTTGTAAGGGACTATGCGAATTATAATGTGTGTGTGTAGGAGAGGATTTCGCTGTGGTCATGCTGGAGTACCTCCTTCAGGGCTTTTTTTTGTTTTAATCTGTTATATTACCATCTAGTGCTTTTGCTTGATGCTTATTTTGCCATTCTCAGAAGATATGGAAATGCTAAGTGGGCACAAAGTTGATAGTGGCATGAAGGGAGATAATTCAGTTGGATTTAAATGTCACATGGTATTGATGTTTGAATGACCCATTTCCACCCTAAACTGATGTATTTGGGTCTATACACACTGCACTGCACTAGTACACTGTCTGGTTTTCTTCAATGGTATTTTTTATTCAATATTTTCAAGCAGCCTTATTTCCAAAGGACTTCCTCCCTGCTACTTAATTGATCTGACTACACATGCAGCCTTATATCTTTTACTTGTATTGTATCATTGTTATATCATTATATATGTGAATTGACAAAGAATGAAATTATTATTTCGTTTTCGGATTTGGTTTGCAAGATTCTTTATGTGAGTTCGTGTGTTGAAGTATATTCTGTTGTGTCTGAGGAGAGTCATTTTCTTTTTGTACCTTATAATGTAACACACTCACCGGTAAAATTTCCACTTTTTTTCTTATTTTTATTTTCCTAAAATTTTTGTTGCGTCATGCAACCTTTTCAATAGTTTTGACTCTCAAAATTTGAATCTGGAAATATTACCGGTGAGTATGTTATATTATAGGCACAAAAAGAAAATGACTTTCCCCAGACACAACACAAATTATTATTATTGAATGAGAGAGCAGTGTGTGCCATCAAAGGGACACTTGGGTACAAATATACAAATTCAATATGCTCATCATGACTATCTCTCTAATAAGGATACATCAGGCACATGCATCACATCTGTATGTCTGCAACAGGGTGATCTCATATCAAGATAAACAGCGCATGACCTTGCAGGTGGGACCTAGTTAGAATTTTCTTCAGGTCAAGTAGTGAATCTCACTCAAAGGGTCCCAGAATAAGGGTTGTTTAAGGACGATGAATGAATTACCCATGTTTCCAGGAGTGAATTATTCAAACTCCAAAGAATCTCTGTCAACCCGAGGCTATGATGCTCCTCTACTACTTCTGCTTGTGATCAGAGATGTGCATATTGTCAGCCACTAAGGGACATGCTCAAATGGTTTAAGTCAAACAAGTGACAAGCAAATCTGTGGTATTGAGCAGAATATTTGCTGTAGCCCATCTTTTATATTAAGACAAAGCATATATATGATAATACTCCTAATCAGTCCCTCCTCCTCCAGGCAGCGAGCTGGCAGAAACGTTAGCACGCCAGGCGAAATGCTTAGCGCTATTTCGTCTGCCGTTACGTTCTGAGTTCAAATTCTGCCATGGTCAACTTTGCCTTTCATCCTTTCAGGGTCGATTAAATAAGTACCACTTACGTACTGGGGTCGATATAAATTGACTTAATCCATTTGTCTGTCCTTGTTTGTCCTCTCTGTGTTTAACTCCTTGTGGGTAGTAAAGAAAAAGGTATTTCATCTGCCACTATGTTCTGAGTTCAAATTCTGCTGTGGTCAACTTTGCCTTTAATCCTTTCGGAGTCAATAAATTAAGTACCAGTGAAACACTTGGGTTGATGAAATCAACTGTTCCCCGCCACCTCAAATTTCAGGCCTGGTGCCTATAGTAGAAACGATTATTATTATTATTATTATTAGTAGTAGTAGTATTATTATTAATGTTGTTGTTGTTACCTCCCCATGAACTTTATCTTTCAGATACCTATGTGAAGTTAACTCTGATGTCTCCAACTGGTAAAGAAATTGCCCGAAGTAAAACTTCTATACGACGTGGTCAGCCAAATCCATTGTTTAGAGAAACATTTGTATTCCAAGTGGCATTATTTCAACTGCCAGAATTAACACTAATGATCTCTGTCTACAATAAACGAAGTATGAAACGGAAAGAAATGATTGGCTGGTTTGCTTTAGGTAAGGGATTCTTTCAGAGATTTTTATTTGATTATGTTATTTTATTTAACTATTAGTGACCAAAATATTTAGAGGAGAATCACCCAATTTGGGAATTTGGATTTTTGGTTGGAAGGTTGATGATTTGCTGCCTATTTTTAGGGCCCTATTGTGTCTGTGTGGAGGCGCAATGGCCCAGTGGTTAGGGCAGGGGACTTGCAGTTGTAGGATCGTGGTTTTGATTCCCAGACCGAGCATTGTGAGTGTTTATTGAACGAAAACACCTAAAGCTCTACAAGGCTCCAGCAGGGGGTGGTGGTGAACCCTGCTGAGCTCTTTCACCACAACTTTCTCTCACTCTTTCTTCCTGTTTCTGTTGTACCTGCATTTCAAAGGGCCAGCCTTGTCACACTCTGTGTGACGCTAAATCTCCCCAAGAACTACGTTAAGGGTACACGTGTCTGTGGAGAGCTCAGCCACTTGCACGTTAATAAATGAGCTGCAACGTCAATGGTGCCAAGCTGTATCGGCCTTAGCCTTTCCCTTGGATAACATCGGTGGCGTGGAGAGAGGAGGCTGGTAAGTGTGGGCGACTGCTGGTCTTCCATAAACAACCTTGCCCAGACTTGTGCCTCGGAGGGTAACTTTCTAGGTGCAATTCCATGGTCATTCATGACCGAAGGAGGTCACACTTTGTGTTTGTAACAAAGAGATATAATCTTTATGTTACCATATTGCTGATGAACTATTCTGCTTTTAATATAAATATAATGAAATTATTGTATATAGTGCTCAGGTGCAGCACAACTTGTCAAAAATTGCATATAAAGCATATGCAGTAATTTACAAATGTCTGGAAAGTGAACAGTGTATGAGTCAGATACATGCTTGCGTGTGTATGGAGGGGAGAAAATCAGGTGTAGTGTTGGCAAATCTCAGGAAGTATGGAAGAAGTTTCGAAGGATGCAGTGCTCCGACAACTAACAATTGATGCCGGCAGTTTGTTCCATGCTTCAGCAACTCTTAGCGTGAAAAAATATTTGAAAGTCATGGGAGCTGTGCTGCTTTCTGACTTTGTAAACATGTCCACGGGTGTTAGACTGGTGGAGTTTGAAAAGGTGCTCAGAGTTATTGTTTGTAAGATGGTTAATAATTTTATGGGTGTCTGCCAAGTCAGCTGCCAGACGTCGGAGTTTCAATGAGTCCATTTGTTTTGATTAATTTTTAAAATAAGTAAGATTTTAGTTAAAATAATTATCATTATTAAGCTGGTGTTTGGAACATAAATTAACCTGAAATTTTAATGGAATATTTTAACTGAGATCACTTTAATACATTGGGTGCCTATTTCATGGCACCAGCATTAGTGAGATTGCCATGAATCTTGCAAGATTAAGATCTCTGTTGTCTGAATGGGGCTACAGTAGAGAGGAGAAAGGTGGCTTTATGCTCAGGGATGAGGAGTTAAAAATTATGACAGAAGTGGTCAGAGCAGAACGGGTTTCTTTCTGTAGAGGAGTTACACTGCCTTTTTCAGGGGCTACAGTAGAGAGGAGAAAGGTGGCTTTATGCTAAGAGATGAGAAGTTAAAAAGTATTGACAGAAGTGGTCAGAGCTGAACATTTACTGATCATACATTCAAGACTATCTAATCATTCCACTTTGTTAATCTGTATTCGTCTCTTCATTGATTTCAGGAATGAAAAGCAGCGGAGAAGAAGAACAGAGCCACTGGAACGACATGTGTGAAAACAAAGGGGAGGAAGTACAGCGCTGGCACGTACTCCTTGAATCTTGAGCCACCAGGGCTCAATGAGCTGCACTGAACTCTTGTTTCCATTTGTACCAATACCAATACTCTAGTAATAATCTTCTCCTCCCGGACAATGTTCACAGTCTACATATACACATACACACACAGTCACACTTGTGCATACATAGTCTGCACCCTTCCTCTTTTCTCTCTTTGTCCCCTCCTCTCTATCTCTATCTCCTTGTTAAAAGACATAACCTGCAACTAATTGTAGCCATTAGATGCCATCATCCACATAGCTCTCATCTCCATCATCTCTATGTCACTCACGTATATAGACTCTTCCTCTCCTCCTACTCTCTCTCTTGTCTTTCTACTTCCAGCCCTCTCTTACAGAATTTCCTTCCACTAAACTCTATGTATATCTGTATATATGTATATCTAGATAAACCTTCACTATTTGAACGAAACTTCTTCTCAAGAATAACTAACCACACCCACACACACACCAGACTTAGAAGAAAAAAAATTTAGATTCACAATTCTTCCTTATTTGTGTAGAGTTCTATGTTATGACTTGATACTGTCGGTTGCATACCTTAATTCTGTTCACGGTGGCCCACTGATTGCTGAACAAAATGTCCCAGCCCCAAAACCACCACCATGTTAGCCAATGAGTGAGTGTCTTCAAGGTCAATTGACCTGCTAGAAATAGCTGCCATATCCCTCTTAATTTACACCATACTCTCTTGTAAAAAAAAAAAGAAATAGAAGCAAGGCATGTCAGACGGTCTACTCCTGGGTAGACTGTACCTGAGACAAGGATGAGATAGATATGTCTGGAATGCCCTTGATCATAAATTTTCTGAATTAGGATTGACCTGGGACTAAACAACAACCAGTTACCACGTCCATCTTCGCAAAAATACATACTTACACACCACCACCACCACCACCACCTTATAACGTAACACACAGAATCAAGGGACGTAACTCAGTGACAGTTTCTTGCTACTGCTTTTTCTAGCAATATTTCTACAATACCTTTATAGAATTGCTTGCCTCCTGGTGAATTCATATGGATGGTGAGTGATGTGGGAGTTTTAAGTGAGTATCATTGTTATGTCAGCCATTATATTTCCTATCCAGGTGGTGTAGAGTTCACTGCATGATGCTTGGAGAGGCTAGTGGATAGCGAAAGATAGTACAATATTGACCTCATACACACAACATATGTATATGTTTTTACATATTTATGTATGTGTATGTGTATACATGTGTGTATATGTATATATATGTGTGTGTGTGTGCGTGTATGTATGTGCATATATATATATATCTTATATATATATGTACATATATATATATGTATATGTGTGCATGTGTGTGTGTGTATATATATATATATATATACACAAATACACACACATGCATATGTGCAGGCATTCATTGCATTGCAGAATTCTCCTGCAAAAATCTTGCCATAATGCAGAATTCTGTTAGTGAAAAAAGACTACTTTCACATTGTTTTTTTCATGTTACCAATTGCAATGCATTCCAACAGAATTTTTTTGAGAAAAAAAAAACAAAAGTAATTCAGTCACATTTAGACCAGAAGACATCAATTTTTACTCAAACACACACACACACACACACGCACACACACACACACACACACATATGCTTCTTCTTCGAGTAATCACAACCAAAAATCACACCCACAAAGTTATCAACCACCTCACCAACAACAACAACACTGAACACCTTTTTGATCTCCATGTGTCCAACACACTTGGACATGCCTACAAAGTCAGAAAACAACACAGCTCCCATGACTTTCGGAAACATTTTTTCACGCTCAGAGTTGCTGAAGCATGGAATAAACTGCCTGCGTCAGTTGTTGACTGCCATGACACTGCATCCTTTAAGGCCCTCATGCTTTCCGAAATCCGCCGAAACTACACCTGATTATATATACACTTTAGATGAGTTGTAGTGCACCTGAGCACTGTACACAATTATTATTATTATTATTATAAGATGTCCGTGTACCCCTATAAGCTTTGGCAGATTCTCAATTTCCTGTTGTGTGTCCCTAACAATAGCATTAATGTAGTTGATTGTTCTTTGTTCTCTGCAAGTGCTGTATACAGACGTAAAAGCTTTTGCAAGAGAAATACTTTAGGAAATAAATATGAAACAATGAGAAAGGAAGGCGGTGAGCTGGCAGAATCGTTAGCATGCAGGGCAAAATGCTTAGCAGCATTTCGTCCGTCTTTATATTCTGAGTTCTAACTCTGCCAAGGTCAATTTTGCCTTTCATCCTTTCGGGGTCAATAAAATAAGTACCAAATGAGCACTGGGGTGTCAATGTAATCAACTTAATCCCCCACCTCCAAATTGCTGGCCTTGTGCCTAAATTTGAAACCAATATCATAGTGTGAGGATGTGTGGCTTAGTAGTTAGGGTGTTGCACTCATGATTGCTAGATTGTGGGTTCGATTCCCAGACCAAGTGGCATGTTGTATTCTTGAGCAAAACACTTAATTTCCGGTTGCTCCAGTCCACTCAGCTATAAATGGTTAACCCTGCAACGGAATAGTCTTTTGATCAAGGGCAATGTCGGCCTGCTTGCCAGTGGGGTAGCATTGTTCAAAGGGTAGAACAATGCAAAGCGCATAGTGACCAGCGATGTATAGCAACATTTAATAGTCTGGTCAATACCATGATACTGTGAATATCATAGTATAATATACATTCGCTATGAATACTGCTGACTGCTGTGTGATAGTTTGAGGTGATGACACACCATCTGCTGCAGGGTGAGGTTGGGGATAGGAATAAGAACTTATCCATAGTTGTTTGATGCTTACAGAACAACATCCTGTTGTACAACTTAATGTATGAACTGAGCTCTTCATGAGCTTTTCTTGTAATCTTTGTACTACATACATGGTAGAGGGTAAAGACCCCCTTCAGTCATGAACGAATATGAGATTGCACCTAGAAAGTTACCCTCCAAGGCACAAGTCCAGACAACGTTATTTATGGAATACCAACAGGTGCCCGTGCATACCAGCCTCCCCTCTCTACTCCACTGGTGTTATCCAAGGGAAAGGCAAAGTTCGATACAACTTGGTGCCAATGATATCGCAACTCATTTCTACAACTGAGTGAACTGAACCAACATGAAATAAAATGTCTTGCCCAAGAACACAACATACAGCCTGGTCTAGGAATTGAACTCAGTACTTCATGATCGTGAGCCTGACAGTCTAGCCCCTGAGTCATACACCTTCACATTCATGATTAGGTTCATTATCAGTGAAGATTTTCTAACTCTCCTCTGCATATTAGCTACATTCTTCACAGTCAACTGAAATTAAGTAAGTGGAGTGTTTACATCCTCTAACAGTCCTGCAGTTTGCTCTTGTCCTATCAACACCAGCCCCTAATTAGAGAAACTGTCCCATTGGGACCCTAGCAGCTCACCCTTATCATCTACTATAACTTCTTCAAACTCTACTCATTTGTCAGCGTCATGCTGTTTTGCTGACCTTTGTGTAGATTCTGGTTGAAAGTCTTTAAAGTTAATGATACACTCTGTTTAGGGCGGTGAGCTGGCAAGATCGTTAGCACGCTGGACGAAATGTTTAGCAGTATTTCGTCTGCTGTTACGTTCTGAGTTCGAATTCCGCCGAGGTTGACTTTGCCTTTCATCCTTTCGGGGTCGATTAAATGAGTACCACTTACACACTGGGGTCGATATAATTGACTTAATCTGTTTGTCTGTCCTTGTTTGTCCCCTCTGTGTTTAGCCCCTTGTGGGTAGTAAAGAAATAGATACACTCTGGTTAGATGTTTTGCCAAGCACCACTCATAGCTGAGGGTTTCATTTCACCTCATAACTTGGTTATGTTATCCACTGCATCCATAATGCTGAATTTCTTTTTCCAGAAGTCTCCAATTATAGGTTTAATATTTTCATAAATTTTATGAATTGATTCAAAGTTCTCTGATAATATGCCTTCAAGTTAGCCAATACATCCAAGCTGAAGCAAAGAAGTTGTGTTCTTGGAGACATATTCAACTCTTTTATTATCAGAAATACCATTTAAGTTCCCTGGGTAGCTAAGAACAATGTCAAAATGAAGCAACACTTTGTTGAAAATAATATGCCAGATACTATATCTTTCTACATAAGGGCTAAAAACCTTAATAATTCATTATGAAAAAGGTTCTTGGTCATCTAAGTCTTCTTATTTGAAGACCAAATTACAAGTAAATTAAACTTAGTATAGTCCCAGAAAAACCTTTATTGAATAGGGGCTTTAATTTCATATCACCAATAGCATTTCCTCACACAGGAAGTATTAGGAAATTTTTGGAAGCTTTGAAGCTTAGTGCTAATTTTTCTTCATTAGAAATAGAAGATTTAGTAGGTAGGTATGCAGTACCAGAAAAACCCACTTTCATAAAATTTTGCACATTTATTCTGATGTATGGTCTTCTCCAGCAATAATTTTCTTTGGTTCTTCAGAATAACTACTTGCAACTTGTGTTGGCATAGCAGCTTTGTTAGTCATTTTAATGTGAGGCAAATTAAAGTGTCACTTTAACCTTTCAAACCAGCCTCTTGGTAAATATCTTCACCTCAGAAGTCGCTTCTTCTATTCAAACGCTGTGTGTTTTAAGTATAACTTGAGATCTATGGATAAAAAAAAACAATTCCTAGGTGTTTAGTAGAATAGCTGATTGAGTACTTGACCTACTTTTATCTTTATTGATTCCAGGTATTGTTTCCATGATAGATATTGCAAGCTTTATTGTATTTGTAATATGGCTGAGTTGTTCTCCCACTTCAAACTTCTGCTAAACATTAAGTAAAATTTACAATATAGGTGTGGTAAGAAGTTTGCTTCCCAACCGTGTGGTTCCGGGTTCAGTCTCATTAAGTGGCACCTTGGGCAAGTGTCGTCTACTATAGCCTTGAACCGACCAAGGCCTTGTGAGTGGATTTGGTAGAGGGAAACTGAAAGAAGCCTGTCATATATATCTGCTTGTGTCTGTTTCTGTATTTCACCATTGCTTATTAACTGGTGTTGGTGTGTTTTCGTCCCCATAAACTTAGTAGATCAACAAAAACAAAAATCAAAAACAACCCAAAAAACAATAGAATAAGTACCAGACTTTACAAAAAGAAAAAAAAATGTATTGGGGTTGATTCATTCAACTAAATTTTTCAAGGTGGTGCCCCAGCATGGCCTCTGCCCAATGACTGAAACAAGTGAAAGATAAAAGATTAAAAGGTTTCTTTTATGACTCCTTTTCATGCTATTCCCACTCGACATCCTCTTTCCCCATAATCCTGAATAAAATCAATGAACTAAATTGCACAGGTTTGTAGTCAAATCCAACAGCAGCTGTAGTTGGTGAAGAGAAATCCACATTGTAGAGAAAAACTGTAGAATCCTAAGAAAGTAACATACTGCATCATCAGTAAATAATGGGTTTATTAATTTGGGCATAAAAAATGGAAATAAGGAAATGCAAGAGAAGAAGGAAGTGTGTTAATGTTTATGGTTGTTGTCCAATGAGTGGGGAAATGCTGTACGATTAACCCTTTAGCATTCGTATTATTCTATCAAATATAATGCTTGTTTTATTCTCTTGTGCTCTCTTTTACTTGTTTCAGTCATTTGACTGTGGCCATGCTGGAGCACTGCCTTTAGTCGAGCAAATCGACCCCGGAGCTTATTCTGTGTAAGCCTAGTACTTATTCTATCGGATCTCTTTAAGTTACGAGGATGTAAACACACCAGCATCGGTTGTCAAGCGATGTTGGCGGAGACAAACATATACACACATACACATATATACATATACGATGGGCTTCTTTCAGTTTCCGTCTACCAAATCCACCCACAAGGCTTTGGTCGGCCCGAGGCTATAGTAGAAGACACTTGCCCAAGGTGCCATGCAGTGGGACTGAACCCATGACCATGCGGTTGGTAAGCAAGCTACTTACCACACAGCCACTCCTGCACCTATATTTACATTCTTTTGAAGTAATCATGCATTATCTCTTAGCTTCAAGACTTCAATGGTGCATTTGTATATTTTTAGAAATTACCTTGTAAGGTAGGTGTGAGAGGTTGGATGTTGTCAGTTTTAGCATAAAACAGGTAGACTATTTGGGCTGGATATGGCCAGATTAAACACTAAAGGGTTAAAGTTTCTGGCAAGACCCAGGTCAGATGAATTGGTGCTTTCACTAACAAGATATAGAGTGGCAGAGAAGGGCATGGATAGGGGTTAGCAAAGATGTTGAGAGCAATGAAAAGTAAGATGGGGTGAAGACGTAGGAACAGGTAGGTGTTGGTAAGAATGCCGATAGCAATGAGAGACAAATAATAATAATAATAATAATAATAATAATAATAATAATAATAATAATAATAATAATAATAATAATAATAGTAATAATAAACAATGATAATAATAATAATAATATAATAATAATAATAATAATAATAATAATAATAATAATAATAATAAATAATAATAATATAATAATATAATAATAATAATATAATAATAACAATGATAATAATAATAATAATAATAATAATAATAATAATAATAATAATAACAATGATAATAATAATAATAATAATAATAATAATAATAATAATAACAATGATAATAATAATAATAATAATAATAATAATAATAATAATAATAATAATAATAACAATGATAATAATAATAATAATAATAATAATAATAAATAATAATAATAATAACAATGATAATAATAATAATAAAAGGGTAAGACCCCTTCGGTCATGAATGACCATGGGATTGCACCTAGAAAGTTACCCTCCTAGACACAAGTCCGGGCAAGGTTGTTTATGGAAGACCAGCAGTCGCCCATGCATACCAGCCTCCCCTCTCCACAGCACCAGTGTTATCCAAGGGAAAGACAAAGGCCGATACAGCTTGGCACCAGTGACGTCGCAACTCATTTCTACAGCTGAGTGAACTGGGCAACGTGAAATAAAGTGCCTTGCTCAAGAACACAACACGCAGCCCGGTCTGGGATTCGAGCTCACAACCTCACGATCGTAAGCTCGACGCTCTAACCACTGAGCCATGCGCCTTCAATAATAATAATAACAATGATAATAATAATAATAATCTTGTCATACCAAAAGTAAAATGTACATTTGAAGAATTGAGCTGGTATGCTGTTGTCATTAAAAATGTATGAAGGTTGAAGACAGAAAAATTATGAAGAGCAGTCATATATATCAAATAGTTTTGCCCCTCCAGCTAGGGACCCTGTTGATTTTGTTCTGGTTGACCCCCATAGGCATTCGATGTTTAAAAACTTGTTTTATAGAAACTTCTTTCAAGATTCCTGTTTTGTTTTTCACACATTAACTTGTTTAAGTTGACCTATGTAAAATGCTAGAGAAAGAAACCTAGCTGTTCCTTGCATTACATAACAATTCACACATCTAAAGCAAAATTTTGTTGGGGCCCCTTGAAAAACTGTTGTGGGTCCCCAATTTACAATTTTGTTATGTGGACCTCCAAAAATCTTATATGGACCCTCAGCAGCCTTATGGACTCCAGCTGAGAACTACTAAGCTAGTTGTTAGATACTCTTTTTCATTCATCTAGATCCTTTCTGAGTCATATAGACTCATGGTGCCAGTTTCTAGGTTTCTGTGGCACATATATTTAGCCCCGGGATGGGATGCCAGTCTGTTACAGGATTACTCATTCTTACCAGCTGAGTGAAATGAAGTGTTCTGCTCAAGAGCACAACGCATCATTCAGTCCAGTTATTGAAATCAGAGTCTTATGATCATAAGTCCAACACCCTAACCACTAAGCCATGTGTTTCCACCTAAACAGTATTAGAATAATATGAAGCAATTGAAAAGATGGTGGTGGTGGTGGTGGTAGTGGTGACGGTATCAATAATGGTTTCCAATTTAGGCACTAATCTTTCATCCTCTGACACAAGTTCCCCTCCTCAAGTGCCCCTGCCCCTCTCATAATTCCTCGTCTTGTGACTTACTTGGTGACCCTGCCAGTGCTGGGGGCCATGTAAAAGCTTCCAGTCTACACTGTAAAGCGGTTGGTGTTTGGAGGGGCATCCAGCTGTAAAAATCATGCCAGAACTAACCTCGCTTGTGCTAGCGCCTTGTAAAAAGTAGAGTCCACTCTGCAGGGTGGTTGATGTTAGGAAGGGCATCCAGCTGTAAAATCCCTGCCAAAACAAACACAGGAGCCTAAGGTAGTTTTCTACTTGGCCGGCCCCTGCAAACCGTCCAACCCTTGCATGCATGGAAGATGGATGTTGAACGTTGATGATGGATTTAGGCAGAAGTTCTGGCAGTTTTTTAAGGGAGGGTCTTAGTGTTAACATGAGGAGGATTAGACTTGTATTTTATCAGCTTCGAAAGGATAAAAGATTAAGGTTGACCTCACTGAGATTTGAACTTAAAACTTAATGCCACAAAAAGGTTATATCTGGCCCTCTCTCTCATTTCTGCCAAACCATCACTCTAATGATAATAATAATAATAACAATAACAATAACAATAATAATAACAATAACAACAACAACAACAACAACAACAATAATAATAATAATAATAATAATAATAATAATAATAATAATAATAATAATAATAAAAAAGGGGGGCAGAAATTCAAAAGATAGTGCTCATGGGAACTGCTCATATCCTACGCAAAATACTTTCTATGTAATCTCAAGTTTTAAAACATACTTTTCGTATGGTATTTTTAGACATTCACTAGTACAACACTAAGTACAAAACCAAATATGTGGCACCCTAGGTATAACACCAACATGAACTTCCAACCGGTTGTCTCTTGAGGTCTTTGGGTGAGACTTGGAGTTGGCTTGTGCAAATGTAAAGCAAAAGTCAAACATAGAATAATAATAATAATAATAATAATAATAATAATAATAATAATAACAATAATAACAATAATAACAATAATAACAATAATAATAATAATAATAATAATAATAATAATAATAATAATGTATCTGGGGAGAGTAATTTTCTTTTTGTGCTTTATAATTTAACACACACACCGGTAAAATTTCCACTTATTTCTTATTTTTATTGTAGATAGATGTATGAGTGTGTGTGGGTGGGTGTATGTATATATGTGTATATGCACGTATGTAAGCATATGGATATGAAAATAAACAGATCAACATACAGACGGATAGGTACATAGGTTATAAGAACAGACAAGCACACATACGCAAATGAAGACTGACACACATGACCATATATACACACACACTTTTCTTCACACAGGGACACATATGGAAACACATGTCCACACATATGGAGATGCACATCCATACATAGAAAGATGGTACGTAGTTGCAAAACACACACACACACACACACACACTCAGACATGCACACACGAGGAGACAGAGGTACATACATATACAAACACATGCACATACATACAGATTCACGCATATACATACATATGCATACACACACATGCAAGCATGCATAGGTACACACACACACACACTGATCCACACACATTCGCACACACAAACAAAAGGGAATGCAGTGTAAATAACGGACAGAGTCAAGACTCTTGAAAAGGTTGCAAGACGCAACGAAAATTATAGGAAAAAAAAAATGAGAAATAAGTGGAAATTTTACTGGTTAGTGTGTTACATTATAAGGCACAAAAAGAGAATGACTCTCCCCAAATACAACAGAATATGCTTCAACACACCAACTCACATAAAGAATCTTGTAAACCAAATCCAAAAACGAAAATTAATAATAATAATAATGATGCTGATGATGGTTTCTTTTATTGACCACAAGACATGGAGTACAATATCAAATGATGAGTTTCAGCACACAAAAACAAAATAATAATAATAATAATAATAATAATAATAATAATAATAATAATAAGATCCCTGGCTTACCATCCCTGCAAGAAGTGCAAAAGATTGTCTTAACTGGTACATCACACGTATTGAGAAGAGCATTGTCGCTGTGAGAACTATTACTACCCATGTAGTAATAGATTTTTAACTTAAAAAAAAAAAATGAACGGACTATTGAGTTAAGTTTAATGGCCTACCAATGTATACTATGAGTTTCTTTGCCCTAGGAATCGGGAAGACACTCGGCAAGAAATGGAAGCAAATTTGAAAGAAAAAGATAATAATAATAATAATAGTAATAGTAATAATAATAATAATAATAATCACCATCATCTGGAAGGTTCTTGACATCTAAGGCTGCTTGTTGTAATCTGATGGTAGGAGTTTTTTCCAACAGTCTAATTTGTTGTGTGTTTGTATGTATATGAAATAATAATAATAATGATGATGATGGTGATGATGGTCACTCCCATTGATTTATTGATTTTGAGGCATGAATATTTAAAGGAAAATATAAAAGGGAAACGGGACTAAAAATAAAAGAAGCTGTGTTTATTTGCGATGGATGTGTGAATGTAATTTGAGTCCCGGGGTATGGATTTTGATCTTGCCACAAATTGGACAAACGTGTGTGTTGATTGCAGGATATAATTCTTATATATTGTTCTCTTACTTCAACTGAAATTGTTTAGATGCATCATGACACCTTTTATGCCATTCACACTGATCTAGGCAATAACTTTCCCAAGATGTTTAAATTAATCCTTTCATATTATAAGCACAAGACCTGAGATTTTGGTGTATTTCCTTGGCCCTGGTGCTCAACAGGTACTTATTTTATCGACCCGGAAAGGATGGAAGGCTGAGTCCACCTTGGTGGAATTTGAACTCAGAGCATGATGACAGATAAAATGCTGCTAAGCAATTTGCCTGGCATGCTAGTGATTCTGCCAACTCACTACCTTAATGATAATAATAATAATAATAATAATAATAATAATAATAATAATAATAATAATACACACAGATAGAGAAATTAAGGCCAACAAACCAGATATAGTTATCAGAGATCATGAAGAAAAAAATGCTTTCTAATTGATGTATCAATACCGGCTGATGACAACGTGTCTCTAAAAGAAATGGAGAAACTTTCAAAATACAAAGACCTGGAAATAGAGGTAACCAGAATGTGGAATCTAAAAACAGAAACAATTCCTATCATAGTAGGTGCATTAGGCATGATAAAAAAATATTCAGACAAATACATAACAAAAACACCAGGACTTACAAACACATATAACATACAGAAAATTGCACTACTAGGCACTGCACACATCCTACGCAAAACACTTTCCATACAGTAACCATCAGAGCATCACAACAAATCACAGCACATACCCAAGGCACACAGAGCTGCGCTCGGTAGTGAAATGAAAGCACGCTATGAAAATAAAACTACTGAATGATAATAATAATAATAATAATAATAATAATAATAATAATAATAATAATAATAATAATAATAATGATAATAATAATAACATTATCAATAACAACAACAACAATCATGATGATGATTGATGAATTGGGTTTTTTATTTAGGTACAAGACAAGCAATTTTGAAGGGAGAGGCTAACCCCAGTACTTGACTGGTACTTTATTTAATTGATGTTGGCAAGATTTGAAATCAGAGTGTAATGGGTTGTAACACTAATAATAATAATAATAATAATAATAATAATAACATTCACTATGAAAATGTGTCAGTATTATGGATTCCAGTCAGAAATAAAATTAGTTGTAGTAAAAACCATAAATATCAAAAATTTGTAGAAAGCAATCATGTGACCTCTCTGGAACACAATTCTTACTGTCAAAGAATGGATGTTATTTTTAAAGAGCAACAGCTTGAAAAAGGTAAAGAAAAAAATTGTCCCTTAATAAAGACATCGTTTTCAGTAGATGTCATTAAAGAATTGGAAATAGAGATGTCCCATAATGTGGTGATTGAAAGCATAATTAATTCCTATAATAACAGGTCTGATTAGAATTGTTAATTAAAATGAAGAGAGAGAGAGACATATAACCAAAGATCACAAAACAAGACTGTCTGCATATATATATGTATGTATGCCTGTCTGTGTGTGTGTATATATATATACATATATATATATATATATTATATATATAATATATATATATATATATATATATATATTATATATGTATATATATATATATATATATAATATATATATATATATGTATGTATGTATGCCTGTGTGTGTGTGTGTGTGTATATATATATATATAGTATGTATGTATGCCTCTGTGTGTGTGTGTATATATATAATATATATATATATATATATATATATATATATACTATATACACACATATACACACACATGCATATATAATACTTGAATCAAAATCTTACTTATTTTTGTGTCTGTGCCTACATACATGTGTGTTTGCTTCTGAGTGTATATTCGTACACACACACACACACAAGCACATACACACTCATACATTATTGTTAAAAACTTGATTGGAAATTCATATGAACTGTTAACTACCGAAAAAAATGGCAGCCATACTTGTTAATACGCATTGTTAATATATATATATATATGATCTGTTATGGAAATATCTGAATTCAACTATTACCTCAGCAAAATAAAAAAAAAGAAAAAGAAAAGCAAAACTAATTTTCTTTTTTTTTTTTGTTAAACTTTAAACAGTTCTCGAAAGAAAACTCTTTCCTCTCCTCTTCTTTTCCTTAATCCCTGTTTTATGATTAATAATATGATGCTGAGATTCTAATGAGGAGACCATCTATCATAACTAACAGGAATACAGACACCGAGTGGTAAATATTGTATATTATCTCTGAACTGAGCAAGTGTCTACGACGGCCAACCTTAAGTTACTTGATGAGCCATGGCCCTGAGAGAAATTTTGCATGGTGGAACTATACACCTCTCAAGTTCCTTTTGCCCACTCTCAAAAAAAAAGGCTTCAAGGGATTTCTTTTTCATTTCCTGTTTTTTTTTTTGTTTTGTTTTTTTGACAGGGGCAGGATATTCATGGCCTCTATTTGGCTCTACAGGAAAGCCCCAGACCAATGCATCAACTGAAGCCTACTCTAACAGGCCTTACTGATAAGTGGGCATCTATCATTGTTAAGGGGAACATATGTATTAATGTGTTAGCTGAACTGGATTTATTAAACATTGATGTTGGATGAACACATGCTATCATCTGAACAAATGTTTTGTTTATATGTTTACACAAGTAAGAGACCTTATGTGGACCTGTTGAAGGAATAGAATGAACATGTTGGGGGCAGACATGCCTATATCTGCTCCCTAAACATTGTATTATTGCTGAAATACATGACACCTGAATTGCATGTTTGAGTTGCAGTTGCTGGCACAGTGATGCATCAGTTTTAACATTTGACCCTCAGAAGAGGAGGGGTCAGTAAAAAAAAAAAGCGAAAAAAAACCCAAACTTACTGTCTTTAATTTGGTTTTTGTGCTTATCCTCACCAATGGTCGTGAATGTCGAGGAATGACCGAAAGCCTATAATCGCAAATAACAAGCAGCCAAAGTGGGGTTCCTCTGAAGGCTCTCAGAATCACCATTACTCATCAGAGTGTATAGCTCAGAGATAAGGAATGCTCTCCAGGTCAAGCAGCTGCTCTCCTGCATTGAGAAATCACAGCTCTGCATCTATGGCTGTTATTAAACATGCTTTTATCTGCCTACTGAGCATGTCCTCTCCTGCATTGAGGGTCACAGCCCTGCTGTTAAAGTCACATGATTAGAATGTCACAAGGAAGGATTGCAAGACAAATTCTTCAAGCAGAGCCAACTGGCAGAAAATGTAAGGGTTGATCAAGAATAAGATGGTTTGCTTACATCCATGGTCTCATTTGGTCATACTCGGAAATCCAGTCAGAATGTGTAATGACGGTTGCTTCTGATTGGACTGTACGGAGGAGGTGTCTGAGGATTCTACTCCCACTATCCCACCCAGGAATACTGGGCAGAGGAACTGGATGAATGGATACGTACATATCTTAAAAGTGAACTCAGTGAACGTATATCACTGATAGGTAAATATGTAATTTGTAAGGCGAATGTATATATATATCATCTTTGAGGAAACATGTCCAGTTATAAAAGGATACACGCCATTACATGTAAACACATATCACATGCTAACTATATCATTATATTACTATCATGCTAACCATATAGAAAATTTCTTGTAATAATGATTGTTATTAATTAACTATTAAAAAAAAAAAATGAAAGACTCTGAAACAAAACAATGGTTGATTTTCATTAGATAAATCTCCATGATTCTACAAGATTAGATAAGTCAACAGAATAAAGATTAATGCATAATAGCACCGTGATTAATCTTTATCTTTGATACACCTTACTGGAATGCTTATGATTGTAAATGAAATTAAAATGACAAAAAAATGAAAATAAAAAAAATTAAAAAATTGTAATTCTGAAACAAATGCTGGATGTTAAATACAGTGTTTTGTTTACGATATTTTCAGCACCGCAAGAGAACGGACAAAACTGTAGCCTTATATAGTCAAAACAAAAGACAAAAAAAAAAAATGGTTAAAAAAATTGAAGAATATGTATTTATGCATAGATCTATAGATATGTGTGTGTATATGTATTTATGTGTGTGTGTATATACATATATGCATATATATATATATACATATGCATGCATATAAATATACATATACACATGCACACATGTGAAATACAAAGATACATGCATATATACATATGTATATACACACATGCATACACATATAATACAAAGATATATATGCATATATATGATGTATATACATTATATACATTACATATATATATATATATATATATATATATATATATGTATGTGTGTGTGTGTGTACATACATACATAAACACACACATACACACATGCAAGCAAAAGAGACAGAATAAAAATCTTTGAAATTTAATCCCATAATTGTCACCAATTGTTCCATGTCATGTTCAAGAGAAAGATATTGCCGTCTTTTCTTTCTCATGTAATTTGGCTCTTAGAAAATTGCACAAATAATATTCCTTATATCAAAGAAATAAGAGCTATACTTCATAATATTTTCAACATTTTAATTTCATTTTATTTTCTGTTTTTGTTAAATTTAGTTGAACGATAATATAATATAACAATGTTTGAAAATATATAAATATATAAAAAAAAAAAAAAATTCCATCAAGCAACACAAAAAAATAATAAATAAATGTAAAAATTTGAAAAAAATTAAGAAGAACAAAAAAAAAAAAAAAGAAAGTTCTGGAATTAAATCTATCTGTTGTAGTGAAATGGTGACCACAAAACTTTGCCAGTAGCTAGTTTACTAATATGTAGCCGACCTGAAGATATTTAGAAGTCCGTATAACCTCTCACTGTTCAACATGTGAGGACTTGCTTAGACGTTGAGAATTTTTCCACAAGCTCACTTATTTTGATTGTTCAAAAGAGAATTTACAATGTATATTAATGTACATAATTCTGTCATTATGTTGTTCTGTTGAAATATAAATATTAAAAACTGTATTTTCTTCTATCTATTTTGTCTGGTTTTCAGTTTTCTTTGAAATATTTAATATGCTTTCATATATATATATATCTTTATATATAAAAGAGAGGTTGTGTGCTGTCTGTCTCCTACGATTTAGATTCCTAACTACTCCCACATTTTGCGGTGCAGTTTAACCAAAACCGGGTATCTTATAGTCGTGATTCATATCGAGCCCTTCTAGGTATTAGTGCGCGTCTACGATGAGTCTACGATTTAAAAAAAAATTTACCATCAATTTTTCCCATTTTTAATGCATTTTTGGCATATATAAGGGAAGTAACTCTCTAAAAATTTATTATTAAATCTCAGAAGGTAAAAAGCTACAATAACACCCCCACTTTGTGGTTAGCCATATTGAGATAGCTATTATACTTTACATCTCTAAAAATGCTTATATAGTTATTTCCCTTACAAATCCGAGCAACGCCGGGCGATACTGCTAGTATATATATATATATATATATATATATATATATATATGGCCCAGTGGTTAGGGCAGCGGACTCGCGGTCGTAGGATTGCGGTTCTGATTCCCAAACCGGGCGTTTTGAGTGTTTATTGAGCGAAAACACCTATAGCTCCACAAGGCTCTGGCAGGGGGTGGTGGCGATCCCTGCTGTACTCTTTCGCCACAACTTTCTCTCACTCTTTCTTCTGTTGGCCTGCTCACTTAGCCAGCTGGGTGGTGTCATTTGAAGGTTAAAACAATGCGAAGCACATTGTGACCAGCGATGTGTAGCAACATCTGGTAGCCAAGTCGGTCATGGTGATATATATATTTACTCTTTTACTTGTTTCAGTCATTTGACTGTGGCCATGCTGGAGCACTTGCCCAATGTGCCACACAGTGGGAATGAACCTGGAACTATGTGGTTGGTAAGCAAGCTACTTACCACACAGCCACTCCTGCGCATATATATATGTGTGTGTGTGTGTATATAAGTACAGGTGTAGATGTGTCATTAAGGAAGCTTGCTTCTCAACCTTGTCTCAGATTTGGTCCCATTGCATGGCACTTTGAGCAAGTGTCTTGTATTCTAATCCTAGGCTGATCAAAGTCTTTTGAGTGAATTTGGTAAAGAGAAACTGAAAGAAGCCTATAGTATATGTGTGTATGTATGTATATTTACAACCCTGGCTGACCAAGGCCTTTTCTCTTCAGTTGTAGAAAGGTTATGTACCACTGAGTTTGAAGAGTCACCTGTATCACTAAGAACTTTATAAGTGTGAAACCAATGGTCACTCCTTGAACAGCTACAACCAATAACCTTTTAAGTGTGTGTATATATATATAATTAAGATTCAGCTGAGGCACCAACTGTCCAGCATCATCCACACAGCTCAAAATAAGGTGAACAAGAGCACTCAGTGCAAACCCCCTACCAAGGCAACATCAACATCCTCTCAACGATTAACTGGAGATGGTTTTTAAAATGAGAATATCTGAAATAAACTCGTCTTCTCTTACAAATGAGAATACTAAAAATGAACTTGACCACTCTCAAAAATTAAGTAAAAAAAACAGAAAAATAATCCAGAATTCTTGTCTGGTACTGGATCGATCCCAAAATCTAATCAGTTCATGCCAGTCATGAGGCCAAACATCCCTGAAAGTTTCATCTAAATCCATCTTGTGGTTCTTGAGATATCTTGTCCATGGACAAACAAACAAACACGACTGAAAACAATACCTCTGCATTTGCTAAGGCGGAGGTAATAAAAATCAAATAAGTAACAAGGCTGTCCAGGTATCAGTGCATTACAGCCACTTCAGGTGGCTCCATTTAATCAAACAATGCAAGCATTACTCCATTATAATTTTTAACAAACATTTCTTCATAACTAGAGAATAAAAGAATTACATGTTTGCTGTTATTATTGTAGAAGGATGAACTTAGGGAGTACATAATTATAATTATAATGGAGTATCCTATATGTTGAAAACCTAAATGGTCTTATGCATCCAAAGTAGGTGGTGTATTTCAAATGGATGTAATGCTTGCATGGTTTCATTAAATGGGGCTGCCTGAAAGGGCCGTAATGCACTGATACCTGGACAGCCTTGTTACTTATTTGCTTTATATATATATACTAGCAGCATAGCCCGGCATTGCCCGGGTATGTAAGAGCCCCTAGTAGGCAACGACTAATCCCAATCTAGTCCTTTCCCTCTAGGGAACGAAGGCGCATGTGTAGGTTGCAATGTCTTCCCTTCACTCGAATACTTCTGTGTATACGATGTTCCTAGCTGTCCCTTTGGGCGATAAAAAGGTCAAGTTGTGTCCCCTAGACAGAAAATGTGTTGCATATAAAAAGCTTAGATTCTCGACCCCATGTCGAATTTATCGATTTTTTTCAGAACTGGGGGAACTTTTCAAAATTTTCGCTGCGGTAGTTTTGAATTATGACATTGGGCTATGTGTGTGTCAAGTTTCATCAGAATCGGTTGAAAGCCGTGGTCAGGGTGAGGGTACAACCTGACAGACACACAGACACACAGACAGACAAACTGCCGTTTATATATAGAGAGATTTATAGATAATACATCAAGAATAACTATTGTTTCTTTCAAAAGAGACAAAGAGTTAATAGGACTGCAAAAAAGAAGTGCTCAAATAAATGAGGCAATGATAGTTAAACATTGGTCATAGAACAAACATTAAAGTGAGTTAACGACTTTATATGCAGTATCAAACCTCCAACATACATCATCATCATCATCATCGTTTAACGTCCGCTTTCCATGCTAGCATGGGTTGGACGGTTCAACTGGGGTCTGGGAAGCCAGAAGGCTGCACCAGGCCCAGTCTGATCTGGCAGTGTTTCTACAGCTGGATGCCCTTCCTAATGCCAACCACCCCATGAGTGTAGTGGGTGCTTTTTATGTGCCACCAGCATGGAGGCCAGGCGAGACTGGCACGGCCACGATCGGATGGTGTTTGTTACGTGCCACCAGCACGGAGGCCAGGCGAGACTGGCACGGCCACGATCAGATGGTGTTTGTTATGTGCCACCAGCATGGAGGCCAGTCGATGCGGTACTGGCTACGGCCACGTTCGGATGGTTTTCTTATGTGCCACCGGCAATTACAAATTCCATTGATGTTGATCGATTTCGATTTGATTCTTTGATTTTTGATTTATATAAATAAATATTACCAGATGGAATAAACTGCCTGCATCAGTTGTTGACTGCCATGACACTGCATCCTTTAAGGCCCTCATGCTTTCTGAAATCCGCCGAAACTACACCTGATTATATATACACTTTAGATGAGTTGTAGTGCACCTGAGCACTGTACACAATTATTATTATTATTATTATTATTATTATTATTATTATTATTATTATTATTATAAGAAAACGAGATAACAAAGGGAAAACTA
>NC_043013.1:8757204-8759704 GCF_006345805.1 Octopus sinensis
CTTGATCCAACAGCTTGATACCTCTGTAATTATTTGTATCTAGGGCATCACCTTTACCTTTGTAGCAGTTGACTAGTATGCTGCTGCACCAGTCATTGGGTATGACTCCTTCGTGTATCACCTGGTTGACTATACGGGTGACTAGGTTATAGCCGACACTGCCAGATATTTTGAGCATCTCTGCAGTAATTCCTGATGGGCCTGGGGCTTTCCCTGTCTTCATGCTTCTAATTGCCTTAGCTACCACGGAACTATCAACTCGGATAGCTGGTCCCTCTGTAGGGTCAACATTCGGCAGACTCTCTTTATCCCATTCATTTTCCTCATTCAGTAACCTTTCATAGTGGCGTCTCCAAGCTTCTCTCTTTGCATCCTCATTTAGCGCAAGTGAACCATCCTCCATGCGAACACATTTCTCTCCTACCACATCACGATTCTCTCTCACACACTGTCTTGCAACACGAAATACCTCAAGTCTTTCATCCTCACGGCGCAGGACATTGGCAAATTTTCTCTTATCTGCTTCCCCTCTGGCTAGATAGACCTGTCTCCTAGCTTCCTTCTGGCAGTCTGATACCCTTCCCTGCTACCACCGTTCTTCCAGGCCTTCCAAGCCTGTTTCTTTTGTCTAATAGCCTGTCAACAATATTGTTCCACCACCACGTTATTTTGGGTCTTAAGGGGACTTTGCACCAGCCACAGATCTGGTCAGTGGCTTTCAGCAGGTTGTCCCTCAGAAACGTCCAGTTGTCTTCTACCCCATGTGTAGCTATACCCCCTTCCACTTCGTCAAAGGCTTCAAGTAACATATCTCTAAATCTCTGTCCATTCGCAGAGGCTTTAAGCTTCCAGACCCTTCTTCTCCATGTTGGTCGTCTTCTAGTCGCCCTCTTAGTCCTGATCCTAAAGTCACTAATACCAGTCTATGTTGTGGGGTGCATTCTTCGCCTGGGAAGGTTTTGGCATTTTTAAGCAGCCATCTTTCCCTTTTTCTGGCAAGGATGTAGTCGATTTGGCTAGTATGCCGGCCCGATCGGTAGGTGACCAGGTGGCTTGTTGGTTTCCTGAAGTTAGTGTTGCAGACCATAAGACTATTCGCATCGCAGAACTCCAGCAGCCTGGTTCCCTCCTCGTTGCGGGAACCATAACCGTAGCCTCCATGTACGCCATGGAAGCCCCCAGCATGTCGTCCAACATGCCCATTGAAATCACCAGCCACAAAGAGAAGGTCCTGTCGTTCGTCGATGAGGTGGTCTGCAGTAGGGTGTCATAGAAACTGTCTTTCTGTCCATCGGGTAGCCCTGGCTGAGGGGCATAGGCCGATATAATGGTTGCTAATCTATTATGAAGCACTATTCTAATCTTAAGTATTCTGTCACTTACTCTGATTACCTCAATTACTCTATCTATCCATTTCTCAGCGATAATTATACCCACGCCACCAACCCCATCAGTGTTCCCTGCCCAGAAAATCTTGTACCTGTGTCCCTTGCCTGTGAGGACCCTAGCAGATCCTCCCTCCACCTTATTTCTTGCGTACAACATACATCAACACGTCTCCGTTCAAGCATCTCGACTATCTCGCCAGACCTACCTTTCAAGTGCCAACGTTGAGGGTGCCTACCCTGAGGGTGTGGGAGGTGTGGGCCTCTGAGACCCTGGGATGAGGGGCCGCAGTGTTCTGTACCTGAAAAGAAAGCTTGCATTTGCCAGATATCATACTGAGACTCTAGACTACACCCTGCATAAATTTCAAAGTTTTTGCGCTATATGATCACAATCATCATCATCATTGTTTAGCATCTGCTTTCCATGCTAGCATGGGTTGGACGGTTCAACTGGGGTCTGGGAAGCCAGAAGGCTGCACCAGGCCCACTCTGATCTGGCAATGTTTCTATGGCTGGATGCCCTTCCTAACGCCATATATATATATATATATATATATATATATATACATATATAAATATATATATATATATACATATACATATATTTTATAATTAAGGGCTTATACTTCAATAAGGGTTTATACTTCAACCGTAAAGGTTTTTTTTAATATACTGCCACGCGTTCTGATGGAATCCTTTTCTGTAGAGAAAGGGACTTCATCCTATATTGTTAGTAGTATATATATTATATATATATATATATATATATACATATTAATACATATATATTAATAATAAGGGTAAAAAATTGATATTAATTTGATTAATATGAATTTAAACCAGTGGCCTAGCATATTGAAAAAATCTGAAAATTCAGAAAAATTATATTACATACATATAAGAGGGATGACCACTAAGTGGACATCCAATATGCTAGAGGTAGACCCCATATGGTCTGACCACTAAGAAAAGATTGTCCTCAAGAAAATTCAGCAAAACGCCAGAACGTAAGCGAGCAAGACCAATGGAAAGATACAAAATATAATGATTAGTCACATACCAGGTTTCATTGTTACCATTTACATACTTACATACATAAATGTATGCATGTT
>NC_043013.1:8762204-8787204 GCF_006345805.1 Octopus sinensis
CATTTTTTGTGTACGTGTGTGCGTTTGATCGCTCGGCTGTCAGTGGCTAAACCGCTCTCCACAATGGCTACTGCAGTAAGAACCGTTGGGTGGCAGAAAAAAATATATATTATGTTTTATGTGTGTGTGTGTTCGTCTGAGCCTGCCTTGTCAAGGTAACCCCCCGTTGTCAAAAAACCAAGCCCCGTTTATCTTACAGGGGTAATTCCCCTTGCAGTGGTTAATCGTAAATATCTTAAAGGCTATTTCAGAATTTGTTACCAAGGGCTATGGGTGCCGGTATTATTTATAAACGCTATTTAAAAGCCAGATAAGTGTAACGCCGCCAATGGGGGCATCGAAAAGCCGACTGTAAAAGTCCGTTTACCATCCGGCCTCTGGCAAACAAAATATGGAAGAGTTCGGAGACACAAAGGTTGCACTGCCTTCTGCCCCTATCAAATGGGAGGGCCACCGACAAAATTGACCATTCCAGCCTGTAGCTTGAGTTCGTATCCTTCAGTCGCCATATTAGCTTGCTGAGTCCCGTGGTCTGGCGCTTGTTCATGTCCCGAAAAGTTGCGTAATGGTGGGAGACTCGCAAAGCCAATCTTGACGATGAGGCCCCTACATAAGTGAAGACATCTGAGTCCGTGTAAACCTTGCATTGGTAGACGGCGTTTTTGATCTTGGAGTTCGCCGACGTGAATCTTATTCTGCTAGGATTAGTTTCTGAAATTAGAACTGCGTTCTCGGAACGAATATAGTGACAGGAACGCAGTTCTAATTTCAGAAACTAATCCTAGCAGAATAAGATTCACGTCGGCGAACTCCAAGATCAAAAACGCCGTCTACCAATGCAAGGTTTACACGGACTCAGATGTCTTCACTTATGTAGGGGCCTCATCGTCAAGATTGGCTTTCGAGTCTCCAACCATTACGCAACTTTTCGGGACATGAACAAGCGCCAGACACGGGACTCAGCAAGCTAATATGGCGACTGAAGGATACGAACTCAAGCTACAGGCTGGAATGGTCAATTTTGTCGGTGGCCCTCCCATTTGATAGGGGCAGAAGGCAGTGCAACCTTTGTGTCTCCGAACTCTTCCATATTTTGTTTGCCAGAGGCCGGATGGTAAACGGACTTTTACAGTCGGCTTTTCGATGCCCCCATTGGCGGCGTTACACTTATCTGGCTTTTAAATAGCGTTTATAAATAATACCGGCACCCATAGCCCTTGGTAACAATTCTGAAATAGCCTTTAAGATATTTACGATTAACCACTGCAAGGGGAATTACCCCTGTAAGATAAACGGGGCTTGGTTTTTTGACACGGGGGGTTACCTTGACAAGGCAGGCTCAGAACGACACACACACATAAAACATATATATATTTTTTTCTGCCACCCACGGTTCTTACTGCAGTAGCCATTGTGGAGAGCGGTTTAGCCACTGACAGCCGAGCGATCAAACGCACACACGTACACAAAAATGTTTTCTACCCCTACGCCAGCACACACATATATAGAACAGTATACACACACATGTCTCTAAGTAGATTTTTCTCGCCCCTTATAAAACATCCAAATTCCTTAAATAGTCAGAACTTTATTCTCGGTCACAAAGAACATCTACACACCCTCACCCACATGATTGACCGCTGCCTGACCCGTTAAAGTCTTCAGCCACCGGTTCTCAACATACACTGATAAACAGTTTTGCCATGGGCTCTTAGGAGCCTAGTTCGATTTGTTTTGCTCCGCCTCTGTTCTGTTTTTGTTTTTTCCAACGGATTTCCTATTCTTCCTGAAGAGAAAGACACAATATGGTCTCATTATTCAATCGGATTTTGGTAAATTGTGCCTTTCGAAACACGTGTAGAATGAAATAAAACGATTTCTGTTCAATCTTCGTTCAGCTCCATTTCTTCAATTCACCAATAATATTTTAATTTCAATTATCCGCACCAACGCACGGTTGCAACACCTTATGGTTGTACCTCCAACCGTGCTGTTTTCTGCTGTGATTTTTGCTACCAAGGTATCGGTTAAACTTTTGATTAATCTGCTACAAGATTATTCATCTTTCTATTTCACATAATATATATTATATATATATATATATATATACATACATACATACATACATATATATATATACATACATACATACATACGTATATATATATATATATACACATACATACATACATACATACATACATACATACATACATACATACATACATACATACATACATACATACATACATACCTCAAAGATGTACCTTGTTCTGGCCCATCCAGTTGAGTTCAATGAAGAGCTATTAAACAAACTTTTGCATGAAAATTCTTGTCAAGCAACAAGGGAACTGGCAGAGAAAATGGAATGCTCTCACACTGCTATAGAGAATCATCTTCACTTGATGGGAAAGGTTCAGAAGTATGGAGCATGGGTTCCGCATACTTTAAGTGACAACAACAAAAATCAACGAGCCACAATCTCTGCTGGTTTTCTTGCTCGTCACCGCTCAACTCATGGACACAAGCAACGATGTCTTTACTGAATCATTACTGGCAATGAAAAATGGTGCCTGTACATCAATATGAAACAGCGTAAGGAATGGCTTAGCCCCGGTAAACAAGCGACAACGCACGTGAAACAAGATCTTCATCCACATAAAACGTTGCTGTGCGTATGGTGGGACTGGGAAGGGATTATCCATTACGAATTGCTTGAACGGAACCAAACGGTCAATGAGGAACTCTATCTTCAACAGATGGAACAACTCAGCATGGCTATTCAAGAGAAAAGACCTAATTGGCAGCATGGTGTTCTGCTGCATGACAATGCCCAGGCTCTTATCGCCAATATGACCAAGGAAGCCATTCAGATGCATGGCTGGGAAGTGCTGCCACACCCACCATACTCTCCTGATTAGGCACCAACGGATTTCCACCTCTTTCGATCTCTTTCAAATGCTATGCATGTAATTTCATTCAATACTGATGCAGAATTGAGAGCTGGGTTGGATCGATTTTTCGAGTTGAAATCAGGTGATTTCTACCACTGAGGTATTGAAAATCTTGTTGACCATTGGGAAGAAGTCGTAAACAAGGGTGAATACATTATTGATTAATTAGCTGTTATTTTTTATTAAATCTTTAAAAAAAATTAAATTTTAAAAAAACGGCAGGAACTTAGTTGCCAACCCAATATATATACAATGGGCATCTTTTGGTTTCCGCCAACCATATCCCTTCACAAGGCATTGGTCAGCCCAAGGCTACAGCAGAAGACTCTTACCCAAGGTGCCATGCAGTGGGACTGAACCCGGAATCATGAGGTTGGGAAGTAAATTTCTTACCACACAGCCATAAGCATGCATTCAGATATACATATCTAAATAAATGGATGCCTTTGATTCCAAGGACGAGCATCCCAGTCGTTTGATCAATCGAACTACCCCCTTATAGAATTGTAGTGGGGTCAAATTGTTCGACTAAATCCTTCAAGATTATATACCCAGCATGGCCACAGTCAAATGACTGAAACAAGCAAAAGATAAAAAGATATGCTTATTCGTGTGTATATGTTTGTATATACGTATGCGTGTGTGTGTGTGTGTGTCTATATGTAGAGAGAACGTTTACACACCTTTACCTCAGCACATGTATGTATAAAAGTTAAATCAATCAATATAGCTGTTGATAACAAGTAAACTAGATTTGTGTGTAAATGGAGGTGGAAAAACACGATTGTAGAGAGCAAGGAGAGGAGGAGACGAAGGAGAGGAGGAGATGAAGGAGTGGAGGAGACGAAGGAGGAGGGGAGGGTATGAAGAGATGCAAGAGGGGAGTGGTATTAGGTGGTGTAATGAGAAACTACAACACGCCAAACCTGACTTCAATCGCCGACGTCGGGATACATTAGAAGTATTTACAGCTCTATTTATTACATCTGCATAATTGTGTATATTGATTGACTAAAATTTGTGTGTGTATGTGTGTGTGTGTGTGTGTGTGGATGAATGGTATCTAATGACATGGTGACAGTTTGTTTGAATTAATATTGATTTCTTTTTCTTTTTTTTTTTTTGCAACAGAGGCACAAGGCCGTATACGTTTGCGAGAAGGAAAACAGTCGATTATTTCCCACGTCACTACCTTTGACTGTCACTTATTTTATCGATCCTCAATTCTGAATTGATGAAAGGTATAGAAAGAAGAACATCGAACTTAGAAACCTGGAGGGATGAAGTAGTAAAACAAAAATAATACGATGCATCAATATATACACCAAAGTTTTGTTTGGCGCTCTCTAGATCAGTGGTTTTCAACCAGGGTTTCACGGAACCTTAGGGTTCCGCCAGTATAGTCCAAGGGTTCCGCAAGAAGTTACAAAACTGCTAAAATCGGCAGTAATTTTTAAATCTCCTGTGCAGACATGTGTGCATAAGACTATTAAATTATTGCACAGGTGTTCCTCGAGCCAGTGGAATGTTTCCTTGGGATTCCGCTCCAGCAAAAAGTTTGAAAAGCACTGCTCTAGATCCTGCTAATAACAGTTCTAAGTTTCTATCCAAAGATTCGTTAAGCGTCGGACAAAATACCTTGCGGTGTTTAATTTAAGCTCTATATGTTCGGATTTTTAATCCAGTCAGGATCAGCTTTGCCTTCAAGTGATAAAATAAAGCAGGGATCTTTTCGGTTTGACCGGCAGTTTTTTAAATAATTTTCACGTAACTAAACACTTTTAAACTTCATATACTGGTAGAATGTGTTTATAAAACATCTTTTTCTCTTGGATTTATTGAGAAAATTCTATAGTTTGTAAGGTATTTGTTGTTATTTTTTCCTCAATTTCTGCAATTTCAGCCAATCAATGACGTCTATTGAGGTGAAAACATTCTGTGCCGTATGAATATGTCCCTCGTTTAAGAAACAGGATTGGGTTTATTTACATTTCTGAAGAAAAAAAGATACCCTTCCCTCCCCACCCCTAACTAACCCTAACCCTAAAACAGATTGAAATGCAATAGATCGATACTAGGGTCATAATTATGGGTGACAATTTCATATGACACCGCTAGAAAAAACTACCGGTCAAACTGAAAAGATCCCAGACCGGTTTCATGTAAGACAATTTTCCCGGTGCATAATTTAATTATTCTTTCCCACTCTAGGCACAAGACCCGAAATTTTAGGGGAGGGTTGTTTATTTAACCCGCCGACCTTTTCCTTTTTTTCCTTTGTTTTCCGTTCCTTCGTCTTTTTCGCCTTGACCGGCTACACTAACACGGTCCTATTCAATTTCAGCTTCTTTACACCTTTTCTCGAACACTGTTTGAGGCAGGCACTTTTTCTCCAGATGGATCTTTCTTATCAGGTGGTAGTTAAAATGATTTACCAACCTCGACCGGAAAGTCCTAAAGATCCAAGAGCAAGTCCTGCGGGCCATGTCAACTTAACTGTTTGGGCAGTCCAGCTTCTGTTGTTATTGACAGTTACTCCGAAGTCTCTAGCAGTGTTAAATATACATACATAGGATCTTTTCCTTTCGAACGGCAGTTTTCAACACAATTTCTAGTTAACAAAACACTTTAAAACTTCGTATACTGGTAGAATGTGTCAAAATAAAACAATTTTTTTCTCTTGGCTTTCTTGAGAAAATTGTAAAACTACGTTAAACTTACAAATTACAATTTTCTCAAGAAAGCCAAGAGAAAAAAATGTTTTACTTTGACACATTCTACCAGTATACGAAGTTAACTAGAAATTGTGTTGAAAACTGTCATTCAAAAGGAAAAGATCCCATACATACATACATACATACATACATACATACATACATACATACATACAGGGTACAATGGGTAAGTTGTGACCATTTTATATTTTTTTAACTTCGTGCATGTGCATTGATTTTTTTTTATTTTATCAACTACACAGTATAGTAGGGTCAGTTGGGAACCGTCTGTGAGAAAGACAGCACCATGACGCAATTCACTCTGTCAGAAATTTGGAAATGACATGCTGTACTGCTTGGAATTTGCACTTGAAACTCTAATACGAATATTTCAGCGTGTTTGAGTGTCAATTTGAGGACAATGCAGAGGATTCGGAAAGAGTTGGATGAGTCTAGTGGAAAGTACGGCAGCTTGAAAGACTCACTCTGACCGTTCTGATAAGAAAAAAAAAAACTCCTCAATTTGTTGATGAGATCCAGGCCATGATTGACAACAATCCCTCCAAGTCAATCAGGTCCATCGTCAGGGACATGGGAGTGTCTGAGTTTGTTATAAGGCAGTTAGTGCATGAAGGCATTCGGTATTCCTCATACAAGATGAGAAAGGGCCAATTTTTATCCCAAGCCATCAAGGACAAGAGGAAAGACCATGCTACGATGCTTTTGAACAAATTCAAGCATCCCTTTCAGCTGAACATGCTTTAGTTTTTCTCAGGTGAGAAAAATTTCTGCCAGGATCAGATGGTGAACGCACAGAACAACTCTTGGCTTGCCGTGTCCCCAAAACATGTACTCAGAGTGATGAACATCAAACATCCAGTCAACATCATGGTATTTGCGGTGATGGAGGCGCAATGGTCCAGTGGTTAGTGCAGCGTTCTCGCGGTCGTAGGATCGCCGTTTCGATTCCCAGACCGGGCATTGTGAGTGTTTATTGAGCGAAAACACCTAAAAGTTCCACGAGGCTCCGGCAGGGATGGTGGTGTGGTGATCCCTGCTGTACTCTTTCACCACAACTTTCTCTCACTCTTACTCCCTGTTTCTGTTGTACCTGTATTTCAAAGGGTCAGCCTTGTCACTCTCTGTGTCACGCTGAATATCCCCGAGAACTACGTTAAGGGTACACGTGTCTGTGGAGTGCTCAGCCACTTACACGTTAATTTCACGAGCAGGCTGTTCCGTTGATTCAGATCAACCGGGACCCTCGTCGTCATAACCGACGGAGTGCTTCCATCCATTTGCGGTGATCACTGGTGATGGCGACGTTATGCCTCCATTCATCTTCCCATACAGCCTCAGACTCAGTACAGAGCCCTACATCAAGTGCCTGGAGGAGGTATTGCTGCCCTGGGTCAAGAGGGTGGCTGTTGGACGACCCTATCTCTGGCAACAGGACTCTGCACCATGCCACACAAGCAGGAGAATCCAGTTTTGACTGTCAGGCTATTTCTGAGATCACATCACCCCTAACATTTGGCTGCCTATCATTCCAGACTGTAACCCCCATGATTATTATGTGTGGATGCAGTAGAGCAAGAGACCAACAAAACTCCTTGTAACCAAAGATGAACTGAAGGCAAGGATTATGGCAGCATTCACCAACTTAAACAAGGAGACCATCCAGAAGAGTTGCAGGAGATTCCGAAGTTGTATGAAGGCCGTGGTTGAAGCCAATGACGATTTTATTGAATAAATTTACTCTTTAATGTTTCAAGATATTTTTATGAAATTTTGGTAAATATATCTGTTAAAATGAGATGTCTGTAATTTTCATTATATATATACACACACACACACACGCACACACACACACACACACATACACACACACACATATATATGTATATATGCTTGCGAGTGGCAAGCAAACCTCTTCCTACACAGCCTATGCCTAAAGAAGCAAATTAGCCTTTTTTTTTGCATAATCGTATGAATTCCAGCGTAAAGATCACAAGTTCGAAAATAATTTTTGAAAATACAAAAAAAAAAAAAAAATTGATGAGGTATTGTATAGGACGGATTAAAACCTATAGAGGCACAGAAGCGCTTAAAAGATTGTGGTACCCAAAATTCAGAGTTTCTCCCATAACAGCCACGTAACACCCGAGTGTTGCCCTGGCTGATCGACTTTGACATTCATCAATCCATCACATCTGGATCGATGAAAAATAAGATGCAGTCATGTACTAGAATCGATTGGTATCCACTATCATCTCTTTCCCTTACAAATCCATGGCTTTGTATCCGTATACGTCAAAAAAAAAAAATTACGTTTGTATTTGTTTATCGTTACCATAACAACCAGCTGGCGCACTCATGGCGAAATTTGTGATCGCAGGTAAAACTTAGTGGATTACATTTCCTTTCTCAGCTCTTTCTTATTCTTTCTTTTTTATCACTAAACACAAATACGTTTATTTTCTGGTTAAATATAACATTACCATTAGATAATTGTCGTTTGCAATTATTTTGTCATGCTATGTGGCATCCGTTTTCGAATGTAACCACATAGTCGTCTCCTGTTGCCTTTTCCAAGTCAGCGGGAAAGCTGATATTTTTAAGACTGCGGGGGAAAATAGTATCCTACGTTATACATAAACATTAGCAACGTAAAAGCTACAACCCGAGATCTAAACAGAGACTGGGTTTACTATGTGTATGTGTGTGTAGAATACGGAGATAGATAGATAGATAGATAGATAGATAGATAGATAGATAGATAGATAGATAGATAGATAGATAGATAGATAGATAGATAGATAGATAGATAGATAGATCCTAGATAGATAGATAGATAGATCCTAGATAGATAGATAGATAGATCCTAGATAGATAGATAGATAGATAGATAGAGAGAGAGAGAGAGAGAGAGATAGATAGATAGATAGATATAGATAGATAGATAGATAGATAGAGAGAGTGAGAGAGAGATAGAGATAGATAGATAGATAGATCCTAGATAGATAGATAGAGAGATAGATAGATAGATAGATAGACAGACAGACAGACAGATACATACATACATACATACATACATACATACATACATACATACATACATACATACATACATACATACATACATACTTGCATACATACATACATACATAGAATGACAGACAGACAGATAGATAGATAGATAGATAGATAGATAGATAGATAGATAGATAGATAGATAGATAGATAGATAGATAGATAGATAGGGATAAATAGATAGATAGACAGACAGACAGACAGATACATACATACATACATACATACATACATACATACATACATACATACATACATACATACATACATACATACATACATACATACATACATACTTGCATGCTTACATGCATACATATTTAGAAAGGTGAGCTTGCCAGAATCGTTAGCACCGAACAAAGTTCTCAGCGGCATTTCGTCTGTCTTTACGTTCCGAGTTCAAATTCCGCCAAGGTCGACTCGGCCTTTCATCCTTTCGGAGTCGTGCACTGAGAGTCGGAGTGATCCTAAAATTTCAGACCTCGTGTCTTATAGCAGAACGGTGTACACACGTGCACACGCACGCTCACACACACACACACACAGAGTCTCACACGAGGGGGGTGCTGAAAAGTTTCTGGCTTCGGGTAAAAGAAAATACAGGAGAATCGGTTAATTTTGATTTTATTATTATGATTCACGCGCTTATTGCAGCGGTTCTTCAGTTTTTCTAAGCTCTGCTGAACAACTCGGAAGGTTGGGCCTCCAGCCAGTCCCTTCGCGACACCCTTAAAATCAGGAACTTTTCCAAAGGACACGGGAACTGTGTCAAGGCCGACAGGAAGCGTTGATGCTTCCTAGGGCTAAATAGCGGTGGTGTGTGATTCCCTTCCTGGGACTGTCACATTAAGTTGACAGTATACAACTACTCTCTCTCTCTTTCTCTCTCTCTCTCTCTCTCTCTCTCTCTCTATATATATATATATATATATATATATATATATATATATATTATATATATATATAATATATATATATATATATATTGATAAAACGGTAAGATAACAAAAGAAAGAAAGAGACCTCAATATTATGTAAACAGAGGAATTTATCTATACAATAATATGTTACATTACTCGATAGTCAAGATAAAACTCCGAGTTTCAGATGCCGAAGTAGAAATCCACAACACTATCTCTTAGCCAGATAACCGAAGAGATGGTGTTGTGCATTTCCACTTCGGCATCTGAAACTCGGAGTTTTATCTTGACTATCGAGAAATGTAACATATTATTGTATATATATATATATTTAAAACATTACGTTATATAATTAGGGTTCAGTAAAAAAAAATTACTTTACCACACACCGAACTTTTAGAAATAGCATCCCCAAAATTTTAGCTATTTCCTCTACTATAAGAAAAGTCTCTTTTGTCTGCTATTTCTAAAAGTTCGGTGTGTGGTGAAGTAAATTTTTTTACTGAATCCTAATTATATAACGTAATGCTTTAAATATACCGTAAATGGTCTTTTTTACATACTGAACACTACTTGGTAAAATTATTAATTAATAATTAATTAATTTTACCCTTTTATTATTGACTATATTATATATATATATATTTTCATAAAGCTTACCGTTATATATATATATATATATATATATATATATATATATTATATATATATATATATATATATATATAACGGTAAGCTTTATGAAAATAGACGAAGGCAGGTTTACGGAAATAAACAAAAGACGAAGGCAGGTGGAATACAAACAAACAATTGTATTAGTATGGCGCTCAGGAAATATAAATGAGATAAGTCTTTAACGTTTCGAGCCTACGCTCTTCAACAGAAAGATACACAGAGAAAAAAAACACAGAAAGAAGGAGAGAAAAAATATGCGTGCAAAAGCTGGCGAATCAACATGGCGATCTGATTTCGGCCAGAAGTCAAAGATCAAACATGAAACGCAAGAGCGATATATATATATATTATATATTATATATATATATATATATCTTACCTTAGGTTTCCCGTTCATAAAGGGTTTAGCTTTACGGTGCATGTTAGTATGAGTATATATGCATAGCTGTTTGTGTGTGTGTATTTAACATTCAGTTTAGCTTCCCTAATAGTATTGACAGTACTGTATGTAGAATAGTATATAATAACAAAGGGTCCAACGAGTGTTAAACACAAATTCATGCTTCAAGTGAATCTTATAGAAAGCCATAATTCTTATCAAAGGGTGAATCTACTTGTTATTTCTACATTTTAACTGCCCTAGTATTTGTCACGTAACTACGTTAATCACGGGTATTAATGAGAGGAAGCTATGCACCTCTTTACATCCGTTCCCGAGTACAACTATCTTCTGTCGTCCGTGATATACACAGGGACGGATTAAGACCCACAGAGGTACCGAAGCGCTTAAAAGATTGTGGTACCCACCACATGTATATAGTTCAAAATATAAGCAACGATAAACCATAAAAAAATTTTTTTTTCATTTTTCGATATGAAACAAAATTAACAGAAAAATGAAAAATAGTGTTTATTTTTTTCTATACTTCCACTTTATTTATATTTAAAGTGTTTTAAAAACTTTTTTTAATTGCTAAGACTGTGATCAGGTCCTCAAAATTAATCTTATGTAACACATCTGCTTCTATACAGTGGAGATAAGGCATCCCAAATACTATTTTAGCTCGTTTAAAGTTATTTCTTTTGTGCCGTCAACTATTTACCATTCTTGTGGTGTCCCTACCATTCCTATGGTGTCTCCGATATATATATATGAGGCCTAGTCGTATTTCTGTTTTTAACAGCTTTTATGGCTCTTCAACGATGTTAATTATTGCTTCGGTTATAATAATAATAATAATAATTGTGTACAGTGCTCAGGTGCACTACAACTCATCTAAAGTGTATATATAATCAGGTGTAGTTTCGACGGATTTCGGGAAGCATGAGGGCCTTAAAGGACGTTTGTGTATTCAAACAATTACGATGTAATTGTTTCAATTAGTCTCAGATCAAGTCAGCTACTCGACAAGGGCAACTCAGAAATGTGTGTGTGCGCGCATATCTGCCTGCCTGCCTGTCTGTCTGTCTGTCTGTCTGTCTGTCTATCTATCTATCTATCTATCTATCTATCTATCTATCTATCTATCTATCTATCTATCTATCTATCTGTCCATCTATCCATCTATCTATCTATCTATCTGTCTATCTATCTATCTATCTATCTATCTATCTATCTATCTATCTATCTATCTATCTATCTATCTATCTATCTGTCCATCTATCTGCTATCTGTTCATCTATCTGCCTCTCTCTCTCTCCATCTCTCTCTCTCTCTCTCTCTCTCTCTCTCTCTCTCTCTCTCTCTCTCTTCTCTATCTATATTATACACACGCACTCAAGTACACATACAAAATGCCCTCCCTACATTAAAACCACATTATCTTAAATCATACTTCGAAAAACTGTTTTTAGATAATTATGTGAAAGGAATAATAGGAAAGAAAAGAAAAGAAAAAACCTTCAGTTTTATTTGTTTATTTATTTATTTATTTATTTATCTTAGTTACAACTAATAGTTTGCGAAATAACTAAGAGTTTTGTTGTGTCAGGGGAGAGTCATACTGCCTTATATTTTGATGAAATCTTTTGACAACGTTTGTGAAGACATGAAAAATTAATATTGCGAATTTCTTAAGAGCAGGAACAGGTTGACAAGAGTTGTTTCCCTTTAATTGCTTTTCCTACAAAATTATGCAAAGAATAAGTTTTAAATATATTAAAACGAATATCAGGAATATATTATTAATATTATTATTATTAAGCGTGTTATTTTCCCTCATAATTCTGAATTTCTCTTTTTTTTTTTTTTCTTAATTTTCCCGACTTGATTGACGTAAAGAAATTTAATTTTGTCTCCACAAACCAAACACATCTAAAGAAAGTTGAAGAATTGTTAGAACGAAGCCAAAAATTAATATTGCGAATCTCTTAAGAGCAGGAACAGGTTGACAAGAGTTGTTTCCCTTTAATTGCTTTTCCTACAAAATTATGCAAAGAATAGTTTTTAAGTATAGTAAGGCCTCGATATACGAGTTAATTTGTACTCGGAAACCGCTCCTAAAACAAAAACTCGTAAAGCAGAGCAATAATTTTCCATAGCAGCAATGTTATAAACCGTAATTCGTTCCCAGAAAAATATTTTCTCTATAAAATATATAATACTCGTCAATAAATGGCAATAAGCCCCAAGTTTTGTCAGTGAACAAACAGGTCGTGGTTTTCAAGACGAAGAAAATATTTTGACACAAATGAAAATTAAATTAACGGTTTTTGTGTGTTCTTGGATGGCTTACAAATATCTTCCATGCTGCAATTGTTTTTTTGTTTTAGCACACGATCTCAGATCAAGTCACTTGCTATACAACTCGGTACCAGTGATGTCACAACTCATTTCTACAGCTGAGTGAACTGGAACAATATGAAATAAAGTGTTTTGTTTAAGAACACAATAAGCAGCTCGGTCTGGGAATCGAAATCACCACCTCATGATTGTGAGCCCTACGCTCAAACCACTGAGCAATGTAATTTGTAACTATTGGGTTGTCTGGAAAGTTCGTGCCGATTTTTAAAGGAAAGAAAAAGGTTAATAAATACTTGGCATTACCTTTTTAATCTACCGAATATGAACTATTTTGTTGCACAATTCGTCCCCATCTTTCCTTTAACTTGAAAATACCCTCTTCCCAGAATTGAGGTGTTTTCCTGGCAAAGAATTCATCAAGGTATCTTTTTGCAGAGACCTGAATAAGTGGAAATGCGAAGAAGCAATATCTGGTGAATATGGAGGGTGGGGTAACACATCCCAGCCGAGCTGCAGCAATTTTTGTTTGGTTCCCAAAGCATCAAGTGCCGAAAATGAACTTTTTTATCTTCCATTTTAAAGGGTTACAGAATAAACACAGATTATAGGAACATAAACCTTCTTCCACGAAAAGATAGCTCTAAACTGTGCTCTAAATGGAGGTGTAGTCAAATCCTATTTTATGGACTCAACCATGTTCTAAAATAAGTCGAAAGATAAGCTACTACAAATCAGCACGAACTTTCCAGACAACCCAATATAATATTCTCTGTATGCACCATATTCCCTTTAATATTTCTTATTCATAATAATATGTGTTTATCTTAAATGGAATGCTGAACAGTTCTCACAATTGTTCATAACATTTTTTTCTTTTCGTCTCTTTTTCTCAAAGGAATGCAAGACTGCCCTTACTATGTCCGAGCAGAGCTGCTTGGGGACAAACTCGCACGTAATCTTCCAGATTTCAAAATTCACAAAATTGTGAAAACAACTGCAGAATGGCCGGTTAGTTATATCTTTATATATAAAACTGAAGTTGTGTGTGTGAGTGTCTGTCTACTCCGATTTAGATTCCTATCTACTCCCACATTTTGCGGTGCAGTTTAACCAAAAGCAGGTATCTTATAGTCGTGATTCATATCGAGCCCTTCTGGGTATTAGCACGCGTCTATGATGAGTCTACGATTTGAAAAAAAATTTACCATCATTTTTTCGTTTTTTTAATGCATTTTAACTCGGTTTTATATAAGGGAAGTAACTCTCTAAAAATGCTTGTATAGTTATTTCCCTTACAAACCCGAGCAACGCCAGGCGATACTGCTAGTTTCTTATACATATATAAATATCATCATCATCATCATCATCGTTTAAACGTCCGCTTTCCATGGGTTGGATGATTTTGACTGAGGGCTGGCGAACCCGATGGCTGCACCAGGCTCCAATCTTGATCTGGCAGAGTTTCTACAGCTGGATGCCCTTCCTAATGCCAACTACTCCGAGAGTGTAGTGGGTGTTTCCCTTTTTGTTTTATATATGTATGTATGCATGTGTGTGTGTGGGGGCATACAGATAACTATATATATATATATATATATATTATACCCACAAGGGGCTAAACATAGAGGGTACCGACATGACCAGACAAAGGAATTATGTTGATCACATCGACGCCAGTACATAACTGGTATTTCTTCAGTCGCCCCACCCTATCTATTGATATATATATATATATATATATGTATGTATGTATGTATTTGTGTATGTGTTTGTCCCCTAGCCATTAATTGACAACCGATGTCGGTGTGTTTATGTCCCCATAACTTTGCGGTTTGGCAAATGAAACCAATAGAATAAGTACTTGGCTTACAAAGAATAAGTCCTGGGGTCGACTAAAGGCAGTGCTCCAGCATGGCCACAGTCAAAATGACTGAAACAAGTAAATGAACATATATATATATATATATTATATTATATATATATATATATATGACTGGTGTAGCAGCATAATAGTCAACTGCTACAAAGATAAAGGTGACGCCCTAGATACAAATAACTACAGAGGTATCAAGCTGTTGGATCAGGTAATGAAGGTTACGGAGAGGGTCATAGCCCAACTAATTAGAGAGAGAGTTAGTTTAGATGAGATGCAGTTTGGGTTTGTGCCAGGGAAAAGTACTACTGATGCTATATTCCTGGTAAGGCAGCTGCAGGAGAAATACCTACCAGCCAAGATAAGCCCCTGTACCTGGCTTTTGTTGACATGGAGAAAGCCTTCGACAGGGTCCCCCGATCCCTTATCTGGTGGGCAATGAGGAAACCAGGGATAGATGAATGGCTAGTGAGAGCTGTGCGGGCCATGTATAGGGACGCTGCTAGTAGGGTGAGGGTTGGAAACGAGTACAGTGAAGAATTCCGGGTAGAGTAGGTAGGGGTCCACCAAGGCTCAGTACTCAGCCCCCTCCTATTTATCATAGTCCTCCAGGCAAAACGGTGGAATTCAAGACAGGATGCCCTTGGGAGCTCCTCTATGCTGATGACCTTGCTCTAATTGCTGAGTCGCTATCAGAACTGGAGGAGAAGTTTCAGGTGTGGAAACAAGGATTAGAATCGAAGGGCCTCAGAGTCAATCTAGCTAAAACCAAAGTCGCAATCAGTAGGAAGGTAGACAAATCACAAACGCCTTCAGGTAGATGGCCCTGCTCGATCTGTAGAAAGGGTGTAGGTAGAAACTCTATAAGATGCACCAAGTGTAAGCTATGGACACATAAGAGGTGCAGCAATGTCAAAGAAGGCTAACTAGGAAGATGGTTTTTGTATGTCGCAGATGCTCAGGAACAATAAACACTAAAAGCTCTGAGACCAACTTCCGTCACTTTCCAGGGAGAAAAACTAGAAATAGTTGATAGTTTCCGTTACCTAGGTGACCAAGTCAGCAGCGGGGGGCGGGGTGTGCTGAAAGTGTAACTGCTAGAGTAAGAATAGCTTGGGCAAAGTTCAGAGAGCTCTTACCTCTGCTGGTGACAAAAGGCCTCTCGCACAGAGTGAAAGGCAGACTGTATGATGCGTGTGTACGAACAGCCATGCTACATGGCAGTGAAACATGGGCCGTGACTGCTGAGGATATGCGTAAGCTCGCAAGAAATGAAGCCAGTATGCTCCGATGGATGTGTAATGTCAGTACTCATACTCGGCAGAGTGTAAGTACCTTGAGAGAAAAGCTGGACCTAAGAAGCATCAGTTGTGGTGTCCAAGAGAGACGTTTGCGCTGGTATGGTCATGTGGCGAGAATGGATGAAGATAGTTGTGTGAAAAAGTGCCACACCCTAGCGGTTGAGGGAACCTGTGGAAGAGGCAGACCCAGGAAAACCTGGGACGAGGTGGTGAAGCACGACCTTCGAACTTTAGGTCCCACTGAGGAAATGACTAGAGACCGAGACCTCTGGAAGTGTGCTGTGCGCGAGAAGACCCGGCAGGACAAGTGAGTCCATAACCCGTGGCCTTCTACATGGGATGGAGCCAGCCTACGTATGCATACCTTCCCTTCTTGGGACACAAAACTCTACTTGTGAAGACCGTTGAGGCAAGTGAGGATCAGAATCGAAATCGATCAATGGAAATTGCAGATGTGTTACCAGTGCCGGTGGCATGTAAGAGAACCTTCCGTTTCGCGACCGTTGCCAGCACCGCCCCGTTTCGTGTCCATTGCCAGCCTCGCCTGGCCCTCGTGCCGGTGACACATAGAAAGCACCATCCGTTCGTGGCCGTTTGCCAGCTCTGTCTGGCACCTGTGCGGGTGGCACATAAAAAGCACCCACTACACTCACGGAGTGGTTGGCGTTAGGAAGGGCATCCAGCCGTAGAAACACTGCCAGATTTCACTGGGCCTGATGAAGCCTTCTGGCTTCACAGACCCCAGTAGAACCGTCCAACCCATGCTAGCATGGAAAACAGACGCTAAACGATGATGATGATGATGATGATGATATATATATATATATATGTTCATTTACTTGTTTCAGTCATATATTTATGACATATATATATATATATATATAATCATCATCATTCTAATATTCCCTTTTCCATGCTCACATGGCTTGCATGAAATTTATGCTGAGGCAGATTGTTTGCATCTGTATGCCCTTCCTGTCACATTTGGAGCATGACAGTTGCTGCTTTTCTACTCTTGTTGATCATCGTGTGCATCTCAGGTGCTGTCTTAGGGGCAATGTTTTCTTTAAGCAGGGCACCTGCTCATGTACCCTCTCTTCTTACTCTCTTTTACTTGTTTCAGTCATTTGACTGTGGCCATGCTGAAAAACCGCCTTTAGTCGAGCAAATCGACCCCAGGAATTATTCTTTGTAAGCCTAGTACTTGTTCTATCTGTCTCTTTTGCTGAACCACTAAGTTATGGGGATATAAACACACTAGCATCAGTTGTCAAGCGATGTTGGGGGGACAAACACAGACACAAACATACACGCACGCACACACACACACACACACACACACATACACACACACACACACATATATATATACATATATACGACAGACTTCTTTCATTTTCCTTCTACTAAATCCACTCACAAGGCATTGGTCGGCCCGGGGCTATAGCAGAAGACACTTGCCCAAGATGCCACGCAGTGGGACTGAACCCGGAACCATGTGGTTGGTTAGCAAGCTACTTACCACACAGCCACTCCTGTGTCTATTATGTGCATGCATATTTTATGCCTAATGTACAAAAGATAATAATTGTGTGTACACAAACATTTTTCCTAGAGGAAATTGAATTTCTGCAATAGTTAATGGCTATGATATAATAGTTAATACCTATGCTTTATCAATGTTTCAATTCAGTTTTATGTTGGTTTTAATTTTTGTTTAACTTTGTGTGATTCAGGAATGGCTTTGTGAAATATGTGAGGCAAATGGTTGGAAGCATGACCAATCACCAATAATTTGGAGAGAATTGGTTGATCGAGGTGGAAAAGTGTTTTAATTGGTGGATCGAATGAATTTGAAGAATATGCATACGGCTACTATATGGCGTTACTATTGATTTGGACGGCAAAAGTATGAAAATCATTGCTTATGAAAATCAAACCACTAAAATCGAACTTGATGAAGAAGAAAAAGAAAGGATAAGAAACGAAAAATTCATTAAAGTGTGCATAACAAATGCTAGTAGCCCAGTTTGTTTCAGTTTGGTCGACAGTTTACTCTCAGGGAAAATATTTGGTGAAGAGAAAATTTCATTGTGTCTTCTGGACTGCGATCCAGCACAGACAGCTGAATTGCAATACATCGCTGAAAATATACAAAACATGGCTTATGGACTTCTGTATTTGAATGTCTTTGTTACATCTGACTGTGAAAAAGCTTTTAAAGGAAGTAGAATTATTATCTTTTTGGATGAGGTAGAAAGGAAAGAAGAGAAAAAGTACACATCGGTGGACGGAAAGAAACGCTGTTCTTTTGGGTTTTATGGGACAACTCTGTTGAAAGTTGCCAAAAGTGACACGTTGCTATTAGTTGCAGGAAATAATTACATGTGTTTAATATTAGCATATTAAATGAGATTGTTTCTCACATTTCATCCAGAAATATTATTGGTGTTTCAAAAGTAATTGAAAACCAGGCCAAATCTGTTTTAGCTGAAAAACTGCCAGCAAGCAGCTGCTCCATTGATAACGTTGTTATATTGGGAAGTATCAGCAATGATTATTTGATAGAATTGGACAAGACTTTAGTTAGAGAGTTTGATTGTGCAGTTGTTGGTCCAGCTACATTCTCTCAGCCATTAAATGATATTTTCATCAACAAGCTGGCTCAAGAAGGAGTATGTAAATGAAGTCAGTTCAAGAAAACACGTCAATGAAATGAATTTACAACACCCTACCTACCATCTCATTGGTCATGCCATAACAACAACATTAAATTACTGGTGGAATGGTTTTCATCAAATGCCATATTCTCTGCGACTCTTATATCCGATGGTAAGCAAAATTCTTCCGTATTTAATCTTAATTCATTTCGGTTACAGTCAGCGTTAAATTCTTTAGAAACGAAAGTTCCAGTTTAGTTCTTTAGAGAGCATTTTTTTTTAACAGCTAGTCATGAAATTTATGACGACAACGAAATCATCATCATCATCATCATCACCATCATCATCAGCATCATTATCCAGTCACTGCCTGGAATCAAACCCGGAATCTCGGGGTTAGTAGCCTGCACTCTTAACCACTATGCCATATGCCCGTGAGCAACTATGGAGTAAATTTTAGGGCTTATAACTCTAATATTCTCCTATCCTTCCTAATTACCGGTTCCCATATGCTGTTCATTTCTGCACTCGATCTGCTAACGAGGTTGTTGTGTCCTAGCATTTGTGCTGCTTCTTTTGGTTTCCAGATTTTCCAGTACACTTAATTGAAAATGAGTACCAAAAATACTAGTTTCCATGTGTGTGTCTGTGTGTGTGTGTGTGTGTGTGTGTATGTGTGTATGTGTGTGTATTTGCACAAGTGTGTGTGTATTTGTATATGTTCTTTCTTTTGTTCTTTTATTTGTTTCAGTCATTTGACTGTGGCCATGCTGGAGCATCACCTTTAGTGAAACAAATCGACCCCGGGACTTATTCTTTGTAAGTCAAGTCCAGCACTCATTCTATCGGTCTCTTTTGCTGAACTGCTAATTTACGAGGGTGTAGACACACCAACATTGGTTGTTAAGCGATGGTGGAGAGACAAACACAGATACACAAATACACAGACACACACACACACACATGCACACACACACACACACATGCACACACACACACACACACACACACACACACACACACCACAAAGTACACACATACATACGACAGACTTCTTTCAGTTTCTGTCTACCAAATCCACCCACCAGGTTTTGATTGGCCTGAGGCTATAGTAGAAGACACTTGCCCAAGGTGCCATGCAGTGGGACTGAACCTGGAGTCATGAGATTGGGAAGCAAGCTTCTTTCCACACAGCACTCCATATATATATATATATATATATATATATATATATATTATATCATCATCATCATCGTTTAATGTCCGCCCTCCATGCTGGCATGGGTTGGACGGTTTGAGTGAGGACTGGTGAGGCAGAGGCTGCACCAGACTCCAATCTGATCTGGCAAAATTTCTACAGCTGGATGCCCTTCCTAATGCCAACCACTCTGAGAGTGTAGTGGGTGCTTTTACGTACCACTGGCACAAGGGCCAGTCAGGCAGTTCTGGCAACAACTATGCTCAAAAGGTGTTTTTGCATGCTACTTGCATGGGAGCCAGTCCAGTGGCACTGGCAACGACCACGCTCAATTGTCGTTTTCCACGTGCCACCGGCACATGTGCCGATAAAGCGCCGCTGGCAACAGTCATGCTCGAATGGTGCGTTTCACATGTTTCCAGCACAGGAGCCAATCCGAGGCCCTGACAACGATCATGCTCAGATGTACTTTTAACATTCCACTGGCATGAGGGCCAATCAGGCTCTACTATCATTGGCCACGTCAGCGATTTTGCTTTGTTTTGTTTACACTTACCTCAATAGGTTTTCGCAAGCAAAGTTCATTGTCCAATATATATATAGTTGCAAAAACGAATAGAAATGGCTTTTCTGAAAAATTTTCCACTTCGATAATTAGATGTTTGTGATAAAAATAACCTTTTGTAAACATCTAATTATTGAAGTGGAAAAATGATCAGAAAAGCAATTTCTATTCATTTTTTCAAATATATAATACTGTACCTTTCTTGTTCTACTACTACACACACATAGGCACAGGAGTGGCTGTGTGGTAAGTAGCTTGCCACATGGTTCCAGGTTCATTCCCACTGCGTGGCACCTTGGACAAGTGTGTTCTACTATAGCCTCGGGCCAACCAAAGCCTTGTGAGTGGACTTGGTAGACAGAAACTGAAAGAAATCCGTTGTATATATATATGTGTGTATATGTTTGTGTGTCTGTGTTTGTCCCCCCAACATCGCTTGACAACCAATGGTGGTGTGTTTACATCCCAGTAACTTATTGGTTCTGCAAAAGAGACCGATAGAATAAGTACTAGGCTTACAAAGAATAAGTCCTGTGGTCGATTTGCTCGACTAAAAGCGGTGCTCCAGCATGGCCACAGTCAAATGACTGAAACAAGTAAAGAGAAACACACAAATATACAATATACAGCATGGAGCATGGACATTAAATGATGATATATATATATATATCTGTCTGTCTATCTATCTATATATCTATCCAGCTATCTATCTATCGATCGATCAATAGATAGGTAGATAGATAACTTTCTTTATTGGCCACACAGGGCGGAACACAGAGGGGACAAATACAAATGTAGAGCTTTTCTTTTTGAAAATGAAAAAGAAAAAAGGAAAAAAACAGAAAAAAAAGTAAAATTCTGATCAAAAGGGTCGGGGAAAAAAAAAGGGCAATCAAAAGAGATTGTGTATCACAAAAGAAATTTTTAAAATGTAAGAAGCAAGATTAGGTTTATCCATGGAAAGAAAAGCCTATGGAAAAGGCCACAGTAACCTCAGGGAGGGAGGGAATAAACACATGAGAGCAAAGTGCTCTCTCTCTGTTTTTGATTTACAAGATTATGCTCAAAGTGGTTTTGTCACTTGCACGCACCATCTTTGCTACATTCACCCACCTTTTTTCGAAACTTTCACGAGACAAAACCTGCCTCTCCATTCTCATCTTCCTTTTCAAGTGGTACCTGAAAAAGTTGATGAGTGATACTCTAGACCTCATAACCTGACTCTAGACTTCCTAACCTGCATTTAAAAGCTCATATCATTATTTGGTTACCACATGATATCCTACATCGGGGTATATTCTAGGGCTGAATGCACATGTGGAATTCTGCTCTACATTAGATTGACACAAGGATAATATAACATGGGGTTGGAGGATAATAAGCTTTAACTGTAGATCACAACATTTATTTCTTCCTTGCATGAAAGCTTTAAGTTGCTTTGTTTATATTCCAACCACTGACATAGCATTCTTGATGAAAACAAAGCTGTTTAGAAATACTTTCTTTTCTATTACCAGGTTGGTATGGTGTTCCAGAAGGCATCGCTTTTTCATTCCCAGTAGCATTTTATCTACCATTAGCATATTCTGTCATTGAAAATCTGAGTATATCTGAAAAATGCAGAGAAGATATGGATTTAATAATCGAAGTAAGTATCTTGGATTTTTTTTTCTCTATTTTGGTTTTTAATCTCTAAACATTTAAATCCTTTTGTTACCAACCCGGCTGAAACCGGCTCTGGCTCTGACTACAAATGTCTTGTTTTCATAAGTTTTAAATTAAAATCTTCCACCAAACCTTAGTCACAATTTATGTTCCTAACACTAGCTTAATGATAACTAAGTTATTTTACTCAATTCTTTGTTATATTTAAAGTAATTGAAAGAAACAAAAATCATCTTAAAATAAATGCAGTAACGAAAGGGTTGAATCCTTTTGCAACCATATCAATTATGAAATTCGCTATCCATGATAGATTTAGGAAAACAATCTATCTCTAGGTTATTAAGATGGTGTTTGGAATATACCAAAAATGTTCTTTGATAAAATTATGCCAAAAAGGTTATACACTTGCCCAAGATGCCACGCAGTGGGACTGAACCTGGAACCATGTATAAACAGTTTGAAATGCCAACCACTTTACAGCGTGTACTGGATGCTGTTGTAAGGGGAGATCACTCTGTAGAGCACAAGACTTGAACTGACCGGGTTACAGTGGAGGATCCCTTTCAGCTGAATGAAGATACAGTTGAGAAGTGGCTTTGAGCTAGATGAGAGTTTGAAGTATGAAAAAGGAACCAGAACTAAAGAGGTTTCTTTGGGTGTGGTCATCAGCATATAGCAGTTCCCACAGGTATTTGCTCTTAAATTCTTCCATTGTTGCCTGGATAATTGTGATGAATAGAAAAGGCAACTGTGAACCAAATCCTGATGAACTCCTGTCTGTACTCTAAACTCATCATTGTACTCATAGCTAAACTCTCACCTTACTAACAGCATCTCTGTACATGTCTTTTATGGTTCTCACAAGCCATTCTTCCACTAACTAGCTCTCTCAACAAGTAGCATGCAAAAACACCTTTTGAGCATAGTTGTTGCCAGAACTGCCTGACTGGCCCTTGTGCCAGTGGTACATAAAAGCACCCACTACACTCTCAGAGTGGTTGGCATTAGGAAGGGCATCTAGCTGTAGAAACTCTGCCAGATCAGATTGGAGTCTGGTGCAGCCTCTGCCTCACCAGTCCTCAGTCAAACCGTCCAACCCATGCCAGCATGGAGGGCGGACGTTAAATGATGATGATGATGATGTATATATATATGGAGTGCTGTGTGGAAAGAAGCTTGCTTCCCAATCTCATGATTCCAGGTTCAGTCCCACTGCATGGCACCTTGGGCAAACCACAAGACCACAAAGTGAGAAATCCTGAAGACAGCTTAGTACAACAGCTTACTTTTAGCTTAGTACTTCTCCTGCACACTAGTCTCATTCATAGCACTTTCGTCCCCGGCACAAAATCAAACCACATCTCATCTACTCTCTCTCTTTCTTTCTCCAATTAATTGAGCTATGACTCTTTCCATAGCTTTCTCGACCTAGTCCAGCTGTTTGATGCCTCTGTAGTTACTTCAATCTGTGGCAGACCCTTTACTTTTGTAGCAGTTGTCTTCGATGCTGTTTAACCAGTCATTCGGTATGACATCTTCCTGTATAACCTCATTCACTATACTAATAACTAGGGTTTATCCTGTTCCTCCACACCCACACTCACACACACACACACACACACACACACATCATCCTCAACATCCATATCATGATCATCATTATCATCATCATCATTATCATCATCATTGTCATCATTTAAATGGTGGTGGTAGTGGTGGTGGTGGTGGTGGTAGTGGTGGTGATGATGTGTATGTGTGTGTGTCTATGTATTTATGAAGCAGAAGTCTTCTTTCTTCATGCATCATTTTACATATGAAACCTTCATTTTGGTCACTGGTGTACATTAATTAATATGTTATATTTTTGACAGAACTTGGTAAAAGATAGAGCCTTGTTTGTAGTCAAGGATGGAAAATTGATCTCAAAAGTTGTGTCTGTTGAATCATTACCAGAATCAGAAGATACTGATTACTCAGCGTTTATGAGTTCCAGAACACCGTCCAGTCAAAGAAGTGACGTCTTAAGCTTTCTCTTGGAAGAAATGGGTAAGGCAAAAAAAGAAAAAATATCGAGGCTTACTAGTTTTGCTATCAAATTACACAAAGGTGGTGAGCTGGCAGAGTCGTTACCAAGCTGGGGGAAATGCTAAGTGACCTTAGTTCTGAGTTCGAATGCCATTAAGGTCGACTTTGCATTTTATCTTTTGGGGCTCAATAAAATAAGTACCAGTTGAGTACTGGGGCTGATGTAATCACCTTACCCCTCCCTCAAAATTGCTGGCCTTGTGCCAACATCTGAAACTGTTATTAAATTACTTGAAAGCAGTGAGATGGCAGAATTAGTATCACACTAAGGCGGCGAGCTGGCAGAAACGTTAGCACACTGGGCGAAATGCTTAGCAGTATTTCGTCTGCCACTACGTTCTGAGTTCAAATTCTGCCGAGGTCGACTTTGCCTTTAATCCTTTCAGGGTCGATAAACTAAGTACCAGTTATGCACTGGGGTTGATATAATCGACTTAGTCCGTTTGTCTGTCCTTGCTTGTCCTCTCTGTGTTTATCCCCTTGTGGACAGTAAAGAAATAGGTATTTCATCTGTCTTTACATTCTGTGTTCAAATTCTGCTGAGGTCGACTTTA
>NC_043013.1:8792204-8804831 GCF_006345805.1 Octopus sinensis
AATCCACCAGCAGAAGAAACTGAACAATAATTAGTTTATAATCTAAACTAAAATATTTTATTATTGAAAAAGATCAAAATATTTCTAGTTTTTATATTTCATTTTGATTATGATTTTTTTCTTCTTATTTCTTGTGGTGCTGGAGATAATGGGTAAGGCGGCAAGCTGGCAGAAACGTTAGCACGCTGGGTGAAATGCATAGCCGTATTTCGTCTGCCGTTACGTTCTGAGTTCAAATTCCACCGAGGTCGACTTTGCCTTTCATCCTTTCGAGGTCGATAAATAAAGTACCAGTTTCGCACTGGGGTTGATGTAATCGACTTAATCCATTTGTCTGTCTTTGTTTGTCCTCTCTGTGTTTAGCCCCTTGTGGGTAATAAAGAAATAGGTATTTCGTCTGCCGTTACGTTCTGAGTTCAAATTCCACCGAGGTCGACTTTGCCTTTCATCCTTTTAAGGTCGATAAATAAAGTACCAGTTTCGCACTGGGGCTGATGTAATCAACTTAATCCCTTTGTCTGCCTTTGTTTGTCCTCTCTGTGTTTAGCCCCTTGTGGGTAATAAAGAAATAGGTATTTCGTCTGCCGTTACGTTCTGAGTTCAAATTCCACCGAGGTTGACTTTGCCTTTCATCCTTTCGAGGTTGATAAATAAAGTACCAGTTTTGCACTGGGGTTGATGTAATCGACTTAATCCCTTTGTCTGTCTTTGTTTGTCCCCTCTATGTTTAGCCCCTTGTGGGTAGTAAGAAATATATATTATATTTTGCAGCATACAATCTAAATTTTTCAAGCCAAAATTTACAGCCAAAAATGAGGTACGAGGGACGTTCAATAAGTAATCCCCCTGACCCACTTGCAGTTGGAAGGGCATCCAGCTGTAGAAACTCTGCCAGATCAGATTGGAGTCTGGTGCAGCCTCTGCCTCACCAGTCCTCAGTCAAACCGACCAACCCATGCCAGCATGGAGGGCGGACGTTAAACGATGATGATGATGATGTGTATATATATATATATATATATATATATATATATATATATGGAGTGCTGTATGGAAAGGAGCTTGCTTCCCAACCTAATGATTCCAGGTTCATTCCCACTGCATGGCACCTTGGGCAAGTGTCTTCTTCTATAGCCTCAGGTCAATCAAAACCTTGTGAGTGGATTTGGTAGGCAGAAACTGAAAGAAGTCTGTCATATGTATGTGTGTGTGTGTGTGTGTGTGTGTGTGTGTGTGTGTGCATGTGTGTGTGTCGGTGTATTTGTGTGTCTGTGTTTGTCTCTCCACCATCGCTTAACAACCAATGTTGGTGTGTCTACACCCTCGTAAATTAGCAGTTCAGCAAAAGAGACCGATAGAATGAGTGCTGGACTTGACTTACAAAGAATAAGTCCCGGGGTCGATTTGTTTCACTAAAGGTGATGCTCCAGCATGGCCACAGTCAAATGACTGAAACAAATAAAACAACAAAAGAAAGAACATATACAAATACACACACACTTGTGCAAATACATACACACACACACACACATAGACACACACACACACACACTCATGGAAACTAGTATTTTTGGTACTCATTTTCAATTAAGTGGAAAATCTGGAAACCAAAAGAAGCAGCACAAATGCTAGGACACAAGAAGCTCCTAAGCAGATCGAGTGCAGATATGAACAGCATATGGGAACCGGTATTAAGGAAGGATAGGAGAATATTAGAGTTATAAGCCCTAAAATTTACTCCATAGTTGCTCATGGGCATATGGCATAGTGGTTAAGAGTGCAGGCTACTAACCCCGAGATTCCGGGTTTGATTCCAGGCAGTGACTGGATAATGATGATGATGATGATGGTGATGGTGATGATGATGATGATGATGGTGATGATGGTGATAGTGATGATGGTGATGATGATGATGGTGATGGTGATGATGATGGTGGTGATGATGATGATGATGGTGGTGATGATGATGGTGATGGTGATGTGGATGATGATGATGATGATAGTGGTAGTGGCAGTGGCGGCGGTGATGGTGATAATGATGATGATGATGATGATGATGATGATGATGATGATGATGATGATGATGGTGATGATGATGATGATGGTAATAGTGGTGGTGGCGGCGGCGGTGATGGTGATGATGATGATGATGATGATTTCGTTGTCGTCATAAATTTCATGACTAGCTGTTCAAGAAAAATGCTCTCTAAAGAACTAAACTGGAACTTTCGCTTCTAAAGAATTTAACGCTGACTGCAACCGAAATGAATTAAGATTAAATACGGAAGAATTTTGCTTACCATCGGATATAAGAGTCGCAGAGAATATGGCATTTGATGATAAACCATTCCACCAGTAATTTAATGTTGTTGTTATGGCATGACCAATGAGATGGTAGGTAGGGTGCCGTAAATTCATTTCATTGACGTGTTTTCTTGAACTGACTTCATTTACATACTCCTTCTTGAGCCAGCTTTGTTGATGAAAAATATCATTTAATGGCTGAGAGAATGTAGCTGGACCAACAACTGCACAATCAAACTCTCTAACTAAAGTCTTGTCCAATTCTATCAAATAATCATTGCTGATACTTCCCAATATAACAACGTTATCAATGGAGCAGCTGCTTGCTGGCAGTTTTTCAGCTAAAACAGATTTGGCCTGGTTTTCAATTACTTTTGAAACACCAATAATATTTCTGGATGAAATGTGAGAAACAATCTCATTTAATATGCTCATATTTAAACACATGTAATTATTTCCTGCAACTAATAGCAACGTGTCACTTTTGGCAACTTTCAACAGAGTTGTCCCATAAAACCCAAAAAGAACAGCGTTTCTTTCCGTCCACCGATGTACTTTTTCCTCTTCTTTCCTTTCTACCTCATCCAAAAAGATAATAATTCTACTTCCTTTAAAAGCTTTTTCACAGTCAGATGTAACAAAGACATTCAAATACAGAAGTCCATAAGCCATGTTTTGTATATTTTCAGCGATGTATTGCAATTCAGCTGTCTGTGCTGGATCGCAGTCCAGAAGACACAATGAAATTTTCTCTTCACCAAATATTTTCCCTGAGAGTAAACTGTCGACCAAACTGAAACAAACTGGGCTACTAGCATTTGTTATGCACACTTTAATGAATTTTTCGTTTCTTATCCTTTCTCTTTCTTCTTCATCAAGTTCGATTTTAGTGGTTTGATTTTCATAAGCAATGACTTTCATACTTTTGCCGTCCAAATCAATAGTAACGCCATAGTAGCCGTATGCATATTCTTCAAATTCATTCGATCCACCAATTAAAACACCTTTTCCACCTCGATCAACCAATTCTCTCCAAATTATTGGTGATTGTTCATGCTTCCAACCATTTGCCTCACATATTTCACAAAGCCATTCCTGAATCACACAAAGTTAAGCAAAAATTAAAACTAACATAAAATTGAATTGAAACATTGATAAAGCATAGGTATTAACTATTATATCATAGCCATTAACTATTGCAGAAATTCAATTTCCTCTAGGAAAAATGTTTGTGTACACACAATTATAATCTTTTGAGCAATACGTATAAAATATGCATGCACACGAGCAAGTGCACAGCTTAAAGGAAACAGTGCACCTAAGATTGCACTGAGCTGCACACCATCATCGAGTGTAGAGACGCAGCAACTGTCATATATATATCTTTTCCCTTTTGAATCTTTTACTTGTTTCAGTCATCAGACTGCGGCCATGCTGGGGCAGCGCTTTGAAGAATTTTAGTTGAATGAATCGATCCTAGTCTTTATTATTTTCATTTTAAGCCAGGTACTTATTTCATTGGTCTCCTTTTGCTGAACTGCTAAGATATGGGGACATAGACACCAACACTGGCTGTCAGGTGATGGTGGGGGCAAACATAGACTCAAAGACATGCACACATGCACACACACACACACACACATATACTCATACAGAGGCAAGGACTGAGACCATTTGGCATTATGCTGTGCTTTGGGTGTTGGGCTTTTGTCATTATGCCAAGCTTGAGAAGAAGACCCACCAAGCCAAGTAAAACCACAGGCGTGGTAGATACTGGTGTCACACAAACTGCACCAGTGTCAGTAGAACGTATAAAGCACCCATTACACTCTTAGAGTGGTTGGCATTAGGAAGGGCATCCAGCCATAGAAACCATGCCAAAACAGACTGGAGTCTGGTGTAGCCTTCCATCTTACTAGCTCTGGTTGAACCGTCCAGCCCATTCCAGCATGGATAATGGATGTTAAATGATGATGGTGATGATGATGATGATGATATGCTAAGACTCCCTTCGGTCATGACTGACCATGGGATTGCACCTAGAAAGTTACCCTCTGAGGCACAAGTCTGCGCAAGGTTGTTTATGGAAAACCAGCAGTCGCTCATGCATACCGGCCTCCCCTCTGCATGCCACCAGTGTTATCCAAAGGAAAGGCAAAGGCCGATACAGCTTGGCATCAGTGACATTGTAAATCATTTCTACAGTTGAGTGAACTGGAGCAACATGAAATAAAGTGTCTTGCTCAAGAACACAACATGCAGCCCGGTCCAGGATTCAAACTCACAACCTCACAATCGTAAGATCAACGCTCTAACCACTGAACCATATGCATTCACAGATGATAATGATAATGATGATGATGATATATATATATATATAGTTGTGTGCAAAAGTGCTACACCCTAGCAGTGGAGGGAACCTGTGGAAGAGGTAGACCCAGGAAAACCTGGGACGAGGTGGTGAAGCACGACCTTCGAACTTTAGGTCTCACTAAGGAAATGTCTAGAGACCGAGACCTATGGAAGTATGCTGTGCATGAGAAGACCCGGCAAGACTAGTCAGGCCATAACCCGTGGCCCCGACCTGGGACGTAGTCAGTCCTGTGCATACCTTCCTTCTTGTGACACTTATGAAGACCTGTTGAGGCAAGTGAAAATCAAATCTAATCAAATCAAAACAAATCAAAATAGATGAACATCAGTGGAATTGTATTCTTTGTGGTACCAGTGCCGGTGGCACACAAGAAAACCACCCAAACGTGGCCGTAACCAGTACCGCATCGACTGGCCTCCGTGCTGTGGGCACAACAAACACCATCCGATCGTGGCCGTTCGCCAGCCTCATCTGGCACCTGTGCCGGTGGCACATAAAGACACCATCCGAAGACCCGGCGACGTAGTCAGTCCACCTATGCATACCTTCCCTCTTATGACACTTGTGAAGACCTGTTGAGGCAAGTGTGGGACACTTGTGAAGACCTGTTGAGGCAGAGGCAAGTGTGTGACACTTGTGGAGACCTGTTGAGGCAAGTGTGTGACCCTTGTGAAGACCTGTTGAGGCAAGTGAAAATCAAATCAAACCAAATCAAAATAGATGAATATCAATGGAATTTGTATCTTTGTGGTTCCAGTACCGGTGGCACACAAGAAAACCATCCGAGCGTGGCCGTAGCTGGTACCGCATCGACTGGCCTCCGTGCTGTGGGCACAACAAACACCATCTGATCGTGGCCGTTCGCCAGCCTCACCTGGCACCTGTGTCGGTGGCACATAAAAACACCATCCAAAGACCCGGTGACGTAGTCAGTCCACCTGTGCATACCTTCCCTCTTACGACACTTGTGAAGACCTGTTGAGGCAGAGGCAAGTGTGTGACACTTTGTGAAGACCTGTTGAGGCAGAGGCAAGTGTGTAACACTTGTGGAGACCTGTTGAGGCAAGTGTGTGACACGCGTGACACTTGTGAAGACCTGTTGAGGCAAGTGAAAATCAAACCAAATCAAAATAGATGAACATCAATGGAATTTGTATCTTTGTGGTTCCAGTACCGGTGGCACACAAGAAAACCATCCGATCATGGCCGTTCGCCAGCCACATCTGGCACCTGTGTCGGTGGCACATAAAGACACCATCCGAAGACCCGGCGACGTAGACAGTCCACCTGTGCATACCTTCCTTCTTGTGACACTTGTGAAGACCTGTTGAGGCAAGTGAAAATCAAATCAAATCAAATCAAATCAAGTCAAAACAAATCAAAATAGATGAACATAAATGGAATTTGTATCTTTGTGGTACCAGTGCCGGTGGCACACAAGAAAATCATCCGAACGTGGCCGTAGCCAGTACCGCATAGACTGGCCTCCGTGCTTTGGGGACGTAACAAACACCATCCGATCGTGGCCGTCCGCCAGCCTCATCTGGCACCTGTGTCGGTGGCACATAAAAACACCATCCGAGCGTGGCCGTCTGCCAGCCTCGTCTGGCACCTGCCAGCCTCATCTGGCACCTGTGTCGGTGGCACATAAAAACACCATCCGAGCGTGGCCGTCTGCCAGCCTCGTCTGGCACCTGTGTCGGTGGCACATAAAAACACCATCCGAGCGTGGCCGTTCGCCAGCCTCGTCTGGCACCTGTGTCGGTGGCACATAAAATCACCCACTACACTCTCGGAGTGGTTGGCGTTAGGAAGGGCATCCAGCTGTAGAAACACTGCCAGATCTGACTGGCCTGGTGCAGCCTTCGGGCTCCCCAGACCCCAGTTGAACCGTCCAACCCATGCTAGCATGGAAAGCGGACGCTAAATGATGATGATGATGATGATGATATAAATATGTGTTTGTTTGTGTGTACTCCCCAAATTGCATGCATAAAATTTATGCAAACTACAAGAACTATAGACCCACCCGGCATCCCGATTGACGACATCCCACCCAAAAAACCCCCCCAACCCCACCGTTCCCCCAGCACCCCCGATTAACTTTCCTCCTAAGACTATTCACAGATTGTATATGTACACTTGTATATATGTATTGTATATATGGATAGAAATGAATGGGTGTAAGTAGGAATATACGCATGTGTGTGAGTGCGTGTATATGTATGTGTATATGTGTATGTACATGTGTATGTGTGTATGCGTGGGTTTTTTTTATACACTTATATATATGTATATATATATGAGTATGTGTGTATGTGTGTGGTTTTTTATATACTTATATATATGTATATATATATATATATATATATATATATATTTATATATATATGTATGTGTATATGTATATGTATGTATATGTGTATGTATGTGTATGTGTATGTATGTATATGTATGTATATATGTGTATATATATGTGTGTATGTATGTGTGTGTATATATGTATGTGTATATATATATGTGTAGATATATATATATATATGTGTGTATATATATATATGTATATTATATATATATATATATATATATATATTTATATATATATGTATGTGTATATGTATATGTATGTATATGTGTATGTATGTGTATGTGTATGTATGTATATGTATGTATATATGTGTATATATATGTGTGTATGTATGTGTGTGTATATATGTATGTGTATATATATATGTGTAGATATATATATATATATGTGTGTATATATATATATGTATATATATATATATGTGTATGCTCGTGTGTTTAAGTATATGTAAGTATGTAAAGTTGTGTGTATGTGCATGTATATATGTATATATACATATGTGTAGATAGGTATATGCATGTATGCTTATATGTATGTTTCCGTCTGTACAAAGGGTAACTGCATGTGTATATATATCTATTATTTATTATTCATTATTTATTACATGAGTATGCGTTTGTATGCATGTATGTATTTATGTATATAAGGAGGCGCGTGAGTGTGTGTATGTGTATGCATTCGTATAGACATATGTATACATTTATGCATGTATGTGCTTGTGTGTATGTATGTGTGTATATGTATGTATATATGCACACATGTATATATATATGTATATATATATATATATATGTATGTGTATATATATATATATGTGTGTATGAGTATGTGTATATATATGCGTGTAAAAATGTGTGTGTAAATGTATGTATATATGTGTGTGTATGTATGTGTGTGTATATGTGTATGTGTGTATATATGTATGTGTATATGGATATATATATATATATATATATATGTGTATGTATGTGTGTGTATGTATATATATATATATATATATATGTACGCTTGTGTGTTTATGTATATGTAGGTATGTAGAGTTATGTGTGTATGTATTTATGTACATATACATATGTGTAAATAGGTATATATGGGTATGTTTATATGTATGTATCCGTATGTATAATGGGTAACTGCAAGTATATATATATATTTATTATTATTATTATTATTATTATTATTATTATTATTATTATTATTACTTGAGTATGCATGTATGTATATATGTATATGCCTGTATGCATGTATGTATTTATGAACATAAGGAGGCGCGTGTGTGTGTGGATGTGCATGCATATGTATAGATATGTGTATACATTAATGCATGTATGTACTTATGTGTATATATAGATGTGCGTGTGTGTGTGTGTGTATGTGTACGCATATGTATGTATATATATATATATATATATATATGTATATATGTGTGTGTATATATATATATATATGTGTGTGTGTGTGTATGTGTATATATGTATGAATGTATATGTGTATGTATATGTACATGTATATGTATGTATATATATATATGTATATGTGTATGTATATGTATGTATGTGTATGTATGTGTATATGTGTATATATATATTAATTAGTGTATATGTAGGGACTAGTCTTATGTGAGTGTTTTGAGGTATGTATGTGTATGCGTGTATGTGAATATACATGAATGTATGCGTGTGCGTATGTGTATGTGTGTACGTCTGAGTGTGTGGGCGTGAGTGAGTGAGTGCTTGCGTTTGTATAAGTAAGTAGATAGATAAACGGAATCTTAAGCTCATCCCTTGAGACCGGCTGACCTCGGCCAAGATAAAAATAAAAATAAAAATAAAGATATAAACAAATGTAGTAATAATAAAATTAAAATAAGAGAATAAAAATGTGTGTGTATGTGTGTGCATGTATATGCATTTGTATAGGTGCGTGTGAGTATACATATGTGTATGTATATGTATGTATATGTGTATCTGTGTGTACGTTCATGGGTATGTGTATGTATATGTATATATATGTATGTATATATATGTATATGTATGTGTATGTATGTGTATATATATATGTATGTATATGTGGGTATGTATGTATATGTACAGATATATGTGAATATGTGGGTGTATATATGTGTATGTATATATATATATATATATATATATATATATATATGTAGATATGTACAAGTGAGAGTCTCCTTACTTACCTAAAACTCTATTTTTCTATTTATTTTTTTATTCTTTTATTTTATTTTATTTATTCTTTTATCTACTTTACCACCGATTCCTTTGACCACTCCCCTAATAATGACAGTTTTGCGCCATGCCTACCCCCAAAAAAGTCCCCCACCACCACCCATTTAAACCTGCCTAAATGTATAAATGCCAAAACAACTCTTGTCTACTAGCTTCCTGATGATTTCTTTTGAATGAAACAGTTCTAGTCCTGTAGAAGCTCCTTCTATATAATAAATTAATTTACTCTGCTATGTATTGAGTACCTTATTTACTGTGGTTAACCCCGACTCAACCCGGGACCTACATATATATATATATATATCTATATATATATTAATATGTGTGTGTTTGTGTGTGTGTGTATATATATATATATATATATATATATATATATATATATATTAATATTGGCCTGCTTGCTTAGCCAGCGGGGTGGCGTCACTTGAAGGCTAAAACCATGCGAAGCGCATTGTGACCAGCGATGTGTAGCAAAATCTGATAGCCTGGTCAGTCACGGTGATCACGGTGATATATTAATATGGTTAGTCCACAAAACTCAGTAAGGAGCACAGAACCAGTTTTCCAGTTTGTCTGGTCTGCAACATCCAAAAGTGGTCAATGCCAGAGCTCTCTGGTTGGCTCCCATGCTGGTGGCATGTAAAAAGCACCATCCAACATGGTCGATGCCAGGTCCACCTGACTGGCTCCTGACATGCTGGTGGCATGTAAAAAACATCCACTCACTCTCAGAGTGATTGGCATTAGGAAGGACATCAGCTGTAGAAACATTGCAAAATCAGATCGGAGCCTGGTGCAGCCAATGGCTTCCCAGACATCAGTCAAACCATCTAACCCATGCCAGCATGGAAAACAGACGTTAAACGATGATGATGATGATGACGATGATGATGATGATGATATATTCCTTACTGGATTACTCAATTTTGCCAGCTGAGTGGACTGGGGCAACGTGAAATAAAGTGATTTGTAAAATACTCCAATGCGACCGTACGACAGGCACCCATGCCAACCCCCTTTGCTTGTGAAGACATGTTGGGGCAAGCGAAATCGAAATCGAATTGAACCAGCCAGGATCCCTGGTCTGGTGGTACGTAAAAAGCACTATCCGACTCGTGGCCGTGGCACGTAAAATACTCCAATGCGACCGTACGACAGGCACCCATGCCAACCCCCTTTGCTTGTGAAGACATGTTGGGGCAAGCGAAATCGAAATCGAATTGAACCAGCCAGGATCCCTGGTCTGGTGGTACGTAAAAAGCACTATCCGACTCGTGGCCGATGCCAGCACCGCCTCGACTGGCTTCCGTGCCGGTGGCACATAAAATACACCAATCTGACCGTGGCCGTTGCCAGCCTCGCCTGGCATCTGTGCAGGTGGCACGTAAAAAGTACCCACTACACTCACGGAGTGGTTGGCGTTAGGAAGGGCATCCAGCTGTAGAAACATTGCCAGATTAGACTGGAGCCTGGTGCAGCCTTCTGGCTTCCCAGAACCCCGGTCGAACCGTCCAACCCATGCTAGCATGGAGAACGGACGTTAAACGATGATGATGATGATGATGATGTCTCAAAGAATACAATGCATTGTCCGATCCATGAATGAAAGCCATGAACTCATGATCAGAACTCCAACACCCTAACCACTAAGCCATGCACCTCCACTACACACACACACACATATTATAAGGTGAGCTGGCAGAATCATTAGCACGCCAGACAAAATGCATAGCGGTATTTTGTCTGTCTTTATGTTCTGAGTTCAAATTCCACCGAGATCGACTTTGCCTTTCATCCTTTTGGGGGGTTGACTGAATAAATACCCGTTATGTACTAGGGTTGATGTAATCAACATAATTCCTTTGTCTGGTCATGTCGGTCCCCTCTATGTTTAGACCCCTGTGGGTAATAAATATATATATATAGTTATCTGTATGCCCCCCCACACACACATATGCATACATACATATATAAAACAAAAAGGGAAGCACCCACTACACTCTCGGAGTGGTTGGCGTTAGGAAGGGCATCCAGCTGTAGAAACTCTGCCAGATCAAGATTGGAGCCTGGTGCAGCCATCTGGTTCGCCAGCCCTCAGTCAAAATCATCCAACCCATGCTAGCATGGAAAGCGGACGACCAAAGCCTTGTGAGTGGATTTGGTAGATGGAAACTGAAAGAAGCCTGTCATATAATTACATTTATATATATGCGTGTGTGTGTTTGTCCCCCCAGCATTGCTTGACAACTGATGCTGGTGTGTTTATGTCCCCATTACTTGGCGGTTCGGCAAAAGAGACCGATAGAATAAGTACTGGGCTTACGAAAGAATAAGTCCCGGGGTCGATTTGCTCGATTAAAGGCAGTGCTCCAGCATGGCCGCAGTCAAATGACTGAAACAAGTAAAAGAGTAAAAGAGTAAAAGAGTACCCCTACAAACAGGGTAAATGTATCTATTACTCCATTGATTGGATAAATGGTGAACAACTTTAACCCTCTAGCATTCAGATTACTTATTTAATACTTATTTATTCACATTTCAGAAAGGTTTAAATTCAGGATATACAAGATCCAAATTTTGAATGAAGTGCAAAAGTTCGTATTACCATAACAAATACTTCTGCAGGTTACAGAGAAATTTATAGAGAGTGAAAAAAGGCTTCTTCTAAGCAAACAACTCTATATTTGGTTTTTAAACAGAAATCTACAAGTCCGTCTACGAGTGCTTGTGAATTGGCGATTGGGTCTACAAGTGATGGTGTGCGCGAGTCAAGTGCGAGTAAAAGTTAATATTAATGCGAATTAATATTCGTTTCAAATTTTAGCACAAGGCCAGTAATTTATGATGAGTGATTAAGTCGAATACATCGACCTCAGTACATGACTGGTACTTATTTTATCGACCCTGAAAGGAATAAAAGGCAAAGTCGACCTTGGCGAAATTTGAACTCAGAACGTAAAAACGAACGAAATGCCGCTAAGCATTTCGTCCGGCGTGCTAACGATTTTGTTAGCTCGCCCGCCTTTAAATATACGCCGGATAAAATCATTAACAGTATTTCGTCTGTCTTTATGTTCCAAGTTCAGATTCCACCGAGGATGACTTTGCTTTTCATCCCTTCGGGGTCGCTAAAATAAGTACCAGTTGAGTACTGGAGTCAGTGTAATAGACTTAACTACTCCATCGAAATGCTGGCCTTGTACGAAAATCTGAAACCAAAATTTATATATTTAAACGCGGCAAGCAGGTAAAATCGTTATGGCGCCGGGGAAAATGCTTAGCGACGTTTCTTCCGACTTTGCGTTCTGAGTTCAAAGACCGTCGGGGTCGGCTTT
>NC_043013.1:8804931-8849931 GCF_006345805.1 Octopus sinensis
CAGTCAGAGTAGAGCACAATAGTCCAGGAAAACTTTACAGTCCTCATTATCTGTGAGACGAGGGCGCTTTGCATCTGAACCAAAGAAGTTCACATTGATTGTTCCCCCAAATATTGGAGCCGAGAAAATGGAGTGCAATGAACCAAAGCAAGTGACAGCGTTCCGAGATTGACTCGACGTAATGTTGACGGTGAAGGGGAGTTCACTTACACTCGCTGCTGCTGTGTGTGACGGAGGTAGAAGCGAACCAGGCTGGTCGTTGTTGCTACTACCATAATACCCTTCTAATTCTTAACACCTTTCAACATAATCTGGGTGTAATTTTCATTCCATCAGCACAAGTGGGGTTACCATGTTTCTTACAAGATTATAAACACCAAGGTGGAGCAAGTTTAAGAGAGGAGAAGGAGTAGAAAGGAGTAAAGTATGAGAGAAAAGGGTCGGAGCAGCAGGAGTTTGCTGTTATAAAGGAGTAAGATGACCTTTTGTATTTTAGAAGAGAGGATGGAGGTGATCAGGTGGAGCAGGAGAGTTAAAAAAAAGATAGGTGTGATGAGGTGTCAGGGTGAACATTGACGGTACGACGTGGGTAGGGTGAGTGGGGAGTAGGGGATATCTTTTAATGCAGAACCACAGAAAAGAAATGGTGATACTGTAAAAAGGAGAAGGAAGAGTGAGAGAGATGACACGCTGTTGGGTAGGTTGGAGGAGTGGATGGGGGAGAGAAAGAGGAATGCACAGTGTATGGGAAAAGGGAGTGGTGTGGTGGGTGAGGGGAGATAAATTGGCGGTACGGAAGGGTTGGGGATGGGGCGAGGATTGAGAGTATGGGTGGAGAGAACAGTAATGAAGGATGAAGGGTGGATAAATTGTGAAATGATTCTGGGTAGACAAACAGTGGTATGAAAAAAAAACTGGTGTTAGGGAGGTTATGGGTGGTGGTGAGTGTCTTGAAAAGGAGGGAAACTGGGTGAAGCATCCAGTTGTGCATATCGCCAGTCATCTTGATACCATGTAATCTCCTCCATGTTGTCCAAGATTCTGAGATCAACATTCAGTCTCTTCCATGAAGCCGAAAGTCCTGTGATCGGTGAAACACACACACGCGCACACTCATACACACACACACACACACACACACACACACACACACACACACACACACACACACACACACACACATATATATATATATATATATATATATACATCTGTGTGCATATGTGATTGTGTGTATTATGTATGTATATATATATATGTATATATATATATATACACATACATACATACGTCCCCTTTGACTGGCCACTGGTACTTATAGTGTCAAATACTTTCGGTATGCAAATTAGAGATCCTTACATAGAGTAACTGCAGCATTTATTGAGTATAGAAACAGTTTGGCTGCTTGTTTCTCTGGAGACTGTCAGAATGATGTGGATATCTCTCATGAGAACGCAACAAGGGTTGAAAATCAATTAAGGTTGTTCATTATCTTTTTTTTTCAATCTGTGGAGAAATGCCTAAAATTTGCCCTGTTTATAATTATACCATATGTTATATATATATACATATATATGACCGCGTATGTACCGTTGGAGATTTTTTTCCCTCCATCTTCCCTTCTTTGGATCTTTCCATTTCCTATGGTTTTGACGAAGAGCTCCGCCCGAAATATTAAACCCTCCTTCTTTCCTGGGCGTCCAATAATACTCTACATGTTCCACGTCCTCGCGTTGTTGTGTTTTATGTTTGTTTTCATGTATATATATACATACATACATATATAAATCTTTATATATAGATAGATAGATACATACATACATACATACACATATACATACATATATACATACATATATACATGCATACATACATTCATACATAAATATATATATATATATATGGGGAATTTAGAAACTGGTTTTACTGGTTTGACATATAATACGATGATTCTTTCCATCTCTAATAATATGATATATAGGAGCTGTTTTTTCTAATATTAAAAATTGTTCTTAGTGATATTAAAATGAAAACCACTACACTGACTGCAACGATATAACAAAATGGAAGCCTGCAATAAATATATAGAATTTAGTAGCTGGATCTACCAAAAAGAGATAAAATAGAGTTCTACCTACTGCAAAAATTGCAGATAGCTCTACCAGTCTGAAGAATAATAGCTTGGTCTACCAGTATAAATAATTGCAACCAGTCGTATCAATGTGAGAATATATATGAAATTATTCATAAACAGAATATACAGCGTTCATTTTAAGCAAATCCTTTGATGAAATTCTCAAGAAATAATCCATCACAATTCAGAACAATTCAAGTATATTTTAAGATTAAAAAAAAAGCTTACTTGTTTGGGTTTCTGACCAGATACCTCAGCCATTTCTTGAAGTTCTAGTCTGCAAAATCAATAAATGGTAAACTTCCAGGTTAGTAAAATGAATTGTCATGATGTGTATAAAGATGAATATTTAAGTCTTTATCCTTTAACTGTGAACGTCGAATAGAAAAGCTGTGTTATTAAAAGGAAAGAAATCGAGACAATGGAAAAGAAACTCAGCTTTAAGGAATAATATGGCGGGTGAAAAGTTATGCACAGAAAGAATGATTCAGATAGAGATGAAGGCTGAGAGATAAATAAAGATCAAAGGAAGCTAAGAAATTAAGAGAGAATTCAGAAAGAGGCAATTCCTCAAAGAGAAGCAAGTAGAAATATACCGAAAATTGCAGAAAAGGTGGAGAAATTAAACTTAACAGAAGCAATTGATAAACAATAAGAACAGCCGGAATTATACCTTAGAAATTATTCTATTCTCATACACACACAAACACATATACAGACACACACACAAGCACACACACACATGCACACACACCACAAAAGAGGTGTTTCCATGCAGCAAAAAGAAATGGGCAAATTTGTTGTACCTATATATATATAATTAATAGAAAAAAAGACGGACTAAAAGGACAAGTAAAACAACATCGCGAGGACTTGACACATGCAAATTGTGAATAAGACGCTCACAGAAAGAAAGAAAGAAAGAGTGTTTTACGTTTCGAGCAAAGGTTTTTTCAGAAACAGGAGATGGCGTAAAATTCAAGCGAAAAGGAAGACAGGGAAAATAAGGCTTGGATGTGGTGAATTTATGCACTAGCTTCCCACACCATTATGATATAAAAGCAATCCTCTTCTGGCTAGAAAAATACCCAAATGAGATCCCAGGACGCATCAACCACAGCTTCACAATCCCAGCACTGAAATTTAACCTCCAGAACAACTACTTCATGTCCGATATTGTTTACTATCAAGAAAAATGTGGAATTGCAGTGGAACCTCGTACTGCCCCACTGATTGCGAATTTTGTAATCTAGAAATTAAAATATACCAATTATCACAGCAAAAATATGGTATCTCAAAGGAATTAGACATACGAGCCTTAAGGGAAGTTAACCGAAATACTACACCAAATTTAAATGTACTCCTATACATCTCCACATATAACTCCAGAAACAATGAGGCATTCAACATCATCATCCAGAATTTACCCATTCGCACTGGGGATAAACAATGAACGAAATTTTGGACTCACACAAAATTATCAAAATTTAACCGGCGCAAGATTATATCCCTTAACAACGGAACCAAAAGTGGAAAATGGGGGTGGCCTAACTGGGGCACATGCTTCCACCTTTGGGGGGGGGTACAGAATTTCACTTCAAACAAGGTGAAATATTTAAGATAAAGTCACATTTCACTTTGCCTCTGAAAACCAAATCTATGTTATTACTTGCTTAGGTTGCCAAAACCACTATATAGAACAAACACGAAGAACAACGCTTCAAAAACAACAAATCAGTTTCCCACAGTATAGACAGATACATGTTAGTGAGCACATAGATAGATGTGATAGGAGTCTTAAACCAAACTTCCTAAGTTTCCCTTTTTCTCAATGCTCCCAGAACACCTCAGTGCAGTAATGACTAAATAAAGAGGCAACTTTCAGTAATAAATATCAACCACAACTTAACATGAACACACAACTTAAAACAGGACACTACTAACCTTACTAATACAAGTAATCCCACTAATCCTCAAACATCTCATATACCATTCATACTCTGTTAATCATATTAATCTAATTGCATCACTTTCAGAACAGCTTACCTCCCTTGCATACAGATACAGATACAGGTACTATTACACCCAACAGCGTTTGGAAATTGGTGTTGATTCAAAGTTAGTGAACAGCGATGTCGAAACCGGTATGACTTTCTATAATGACTCATGGTAAGGATTTTTATACTTCTTAATTTCCCCTCAAATCATTTAATTGTATATATATGTATCTTTGTTCTAAGAAAAAGAACCATTACTTTTATGCCTAGTGTGCATTTTCTTTGTTTCTTTTTAATTTTTCCTTTTATATATATATATATATATTATTATTATTATTATTATTACTATTATTATTATCATCATTATTACTATTTTACCTGCTCTTCTCCCACTGTTCTATCCTATTACTCTGTTATTCTCTCCTTCACTCTTCCTTGCTCACGTGGCTCCCGCATGACCACCGGACATCTTTCTTATTTTCTCTCCGTTGTAGCTGGAACAAGGAAGACGTGTTCTTGCTTGTATCATGTCCTAGCTTAATTTACGCGTTCGTCACCACAACCTCGTTTAGGCTTAACAGACCTTCCTGTTTCTTTTCACTGTCCTGGTTGTGTTACCTATTTTGATCCTTTGCAAAATCCCAAATTCTACTTAATCTGCTTTGCGGGAGCAACTGTTTTATCGAATGCGTATATTGTTGTTAAATGCTCGAAATACGAGAATAGAGAAACAACCAGCAACTGATGGCCGGTCGTTCTTCATGTTTGTTTTGTTTTCCATTTGTGTCTTTCGTTGTTCGAAAAAAATAGTTCGTGTTCATGTACACGTGCTTCGTATTTTTGTACACGTTTTATGACGTCCTCTGCCCCGATATGCATATATACATTCATACATACATATATATATACGTATAAATGTAAGTATGTACATATACGTATGTATATAGGCATATATTATCTATAATATATACATATATATACATATATATATATTGATATATATATATATATATATATATATATATATATATATATATATATATATATATATATATATATATATATATATATATATATATATATATATATATGTGTATATATATGTGTGTATGTGTGTAAATGATCGAAATGTCATACTCACTCCTTTTAGTGGGCGTCAAGCTATAATACATTTTTGTGTACGTTGTCCCGTTTGTTTTCATTTTTCGTTTTTTAACTCACTATTTTGCACGCGCGCGCGCACAGCCATATATAGAAATAAACAACAGCTAAAAACGTATATGTATAAGTCACAGAGACTCGCTAATTCTTCATCAGTTTTTCGCTAATACTTTATCATAGTTCTAAGCCAAATTCCATCTTTATTTCTTTGGCAAAGCCATGTACTCTCTCTAGTACTGTTTCCAGCTGTTTATCATTTGCAGCGTATAGTTTTAGATCATCCTTATACAAGAGTTGGTCGATTGTTTTCCCGTAAAAGTTGTATCCATATCTAATTCTATTTAGCACGTCAGATAAAGGTATCAGTGCCAAGCAGAAAGAGTGGAAAGATCGTGTCTCCCTGGAATATTACTGTTCTAACGGGGACGGCTCCCTTTCGATTATTGTCGTTACTTTGGTCATAGAATATTATCAAAAGCTTTTCGATAATCGATCCCAGTCATACTTGGACCATTCTTCTCTTGTCGGCTGTCTTCAGTTATGGCTTTATTGACAGGTAGCTGATGCTTTTGCAGCACTCCTTCTTCTGTTTCAGAAACAGGTTGTTATCATCCAGATGTTTGCCCATTCTCTGCAGTAAAGGTTTTGTAAATTGTAGCGAGTCAAGTTATCGGTTTGTAATTTTGTGGGTTTCCCGTTTCGGTGGACTTGGTAATCAGGAAATGTTTCCCTTCCATGGGCCCTTCAAATATTGTCTCAGGCTCTTTTAATATTTCATCAAATTTCCCAGGCATCGTTTTCTGTATTCCTGTTTGATATTTCAACCAGAAATTGGAGACCGCGTAGTGCATGGTTGCCGACCTCTTCAGTTGTTATAGGAGTCCAGAGTTGTAGAGGAATTGTTTTTGTTACTTTGAAAGACCTTTTCCTAGGTTGTTCCCTCACCGACCATTTTTCTTTCCATTGATCTCTATTTTATTTTTGCCAAGTTCTAAGTAGAATCTTTTGAAATTGGAGTAGAACTGTTTGTTTTGTTCAAAGAAACGTTGGCGTATCTCATACTGGCGGATTTTTTGTACTTTGGCGAGGATATATCTTGCTTTAGCTGTTCTTTTATCCCAGGTATACTTTGTTCTAGAATTTTCTATTTCCATAGTATTTTACTTCTGTTCTTGTTGCTTAGTAGTGTTGATTGTCTACTAATTTCCTTAAGGACTGACAGATCCTTTCTTTTATTTTATATCTTTTTCTAGATATTCTTTATCCACAGGATTTTTTTTAGGTGGTAATTCTCCTGTTTGGATGGGTTTGAGAGGGTATCCAGCTTTGATATATTATAGCATTTAACCTGATTATACTGACGTTTGTTTCTGTGGGTATTAGTTCCGTGACGGCCAGTTTCCTGTTATTTATTATTAATGTGGCTTTAATATCAATCTTAATTTTTGGGAGCTACAGTCAGTTGTCCATACTGAGATCTGAGCCTTTCAATTCTTTGATTATATTCATTTTTAGAGTATCATAATCATTAGTTTCACCTTCACTCTTTTAAGGTTTTAGATTTGTTTCGCTTTCCTTCCTGTTCATATTTTTTGTCTGTGGTGTTCTGATTTCGTGCATATAGCTCATCATTATACATTCATACGGCCTGGGTTTGTTGCCTTTCGTTGTTTTCTTCCTTTTCGTTACGTTTGACTTCGTATCTTACACTCCCAGTGCTTATGATATTATTTGGCATTGCTGTGTGGTCACTATCTACGATTTCCTAATGTACACTGAATCGCAAAAGAAACGCAATCTTTTTCAAATGTCATTTTATATTCTAAATATATTTCAGTGATGTAAGAGTAAATATTCCAAAACCTGCTGATTTATGGCTGAGACCCAAATTACAGGCAGTCTTTAGACTTTCCTGAAACGGGACGCCAAAATGCAGCTGCGTTGAATGTCGTGGGTATCAGTCGCAAACTATTGAAAAGAAAACCGAAATGCACGTGCATCTCGTGGAGGTTATGGCTCTAAAACCGAACTTGAACCGCATTCCTGGCATTCCAAATTTCTTCGCCTTTGGAGTAGTTCATTTCGTACGTGAGTGTTGCATTGTTGGATTATTATTGTTGGAACTCCTTCGTGCTTTTTTTTGTTTGTTAACGCCACATTTGTTTATGTTCTGCGTTTCGCAGGCTTTTTACAACATTATTCATATCTATTATATCAACGCCAATGTCTTTATGTGTGTTCGCGTGTTACTTGTGTATTCAAAAACTGCTGCACCGATCATAATGAAATTTAGAACACAAAATCAAAGCCTAGGGAGAAGGGCAATGCTGTGTGTTTCATACAATTTCATGGACCAAAATTACTGGATCCTTATGATATTTGAAACTTAGATTCAATGCATAAGGGCAGGTATAATGCAATATGTTTGGTTTGAATTTCAGATGGCTTAAAGGGGGAAGAACCCCTCATGAAAATTCATAAATTTTCGATGTTGATGAAATTTCAACCATAAGTAATTGATACACATCAAGAAGTATTCTCAAAGATTCCACTTCATATGAGGATTCTAAGACACCATATTGAGGGCCTTAACTCCCAAATTTTAGTCATTTCTTTTATGATCCAAAATTAGGTCAAAAGTACTGAATGGATCTTTACGAAATTTGGGAATTATATTCTATGCATAAAGGCCATAACCCCCATGACAATTCATATATTTTTGCTGCTGATGAAATTTTAACCACAGATATTAGATACAAATGAAGTAATATTTATAAAATTTCATCTTCTTGCAAGTTAGAAAGACCCCTTAATGGGGACTTAATACCCACAATTTAATAATTTTATCTAAGCAAAGACGAATACAGTTGTACTCTTGGAAGCTGTAGGGTCACCCGAGCATAAAGATGAGCATTATTTGTAATTCAATGGTACAACAGTGTAAGAGTTTGCTTTGGCATACACTTAGATTGTGATTTCTGCAATGTGGTGCATAAATTGTCAAGAAAATGGGAGGCATCTTTGCTTCCGCTGATTCAGTTGCAAAGTGTTGAGTAAAGTTATTTGATTGCAGACCTCCTTTCAGTCTTTTTATTATCACTGAGTCACACATAGTCCCCAGAGAGTAACATTGATTTCAAGGCCTTCCCAGATGAGTGACTTGTTATTCAAAGACATTTATAGATTGTAAATTTATTCTGTCCAGTTACGTATCAGTACAGTGGTCATTTGCAAACTCCAACTTTCATTTATCCTTAGCCATTACGTCACACAGTTGTTAATGTTTATTTCAGTTGGGTCACGCCCTTCCAATTACTATAGATTCGTAATGCATCTTACGGCTGTAATACTACATTGGGAATATTACATTGGGAGTGGTAACGACTGGAGTAGGGTAGCTGACTGCTTATTGTGATGATTCGTCTTTTGGTTTCCTGTAGCTTTGCTCTATTTTACAAACCCAGTGAACATATATTTCCTATTTCAAAGAAATCCAAGCAATAGATATAAGGCCCAAGTTAAAAAGATTCTCAACAATTCAACTTCTCTGCTTGACATTAAGACACCCCCCACCAATAGGGGCCTTAACTCTCACATTTTAGAGTGCTCCATGACCTCCATTTTTTAGGAGCAAAATCCTTTTAACAGGTTCTATAAGACAAGAATTTTGGAATATGCGCATAAAAATCATTAGTATGGGATACATGTGGTACGATTACAATTTTTTTAGGTTGTGTAAAGAGGGAAATAACCCTCATCTGCAATTTTGATGAAATTCGAAACATTACAGAAAATATAACAGAAAAGTCTAATTCTTCAATTACATGTAACACGGGCAACGTGTATATGCACACAAAGATAAATTGATAGATACAACTGAGTGGGCAAACAAAAATATGAGACAGCCTAGTGCTTTTTTTTATGTTGATAAGCCTGGTACTTATTCTATTAGTTTCTTCTTGTGAAACCAGTAAGTTTCACAAGGTATGCATGTCTGATTTCTTGCTGCCATTTCCGACACAAATATTACCGCAACAATGGCAAAATTCTTTTTTCTCTTGTAAAAAATTCTTCTACATCCTCTTGTGGAGCATTTTCGAACTTACAATTTTCGTTCTTCAAAATTCTGTATAGAGCAGTTGTATACTGTCAACTTTACGTGACAGTCCCATAAAGGGAATCACACCACCGCTATCTAGCCCTAGGAAGCATCAACGCTTCGTAGGGCTAAATAGCGGTAGTGTGATTTCCTTTATGGGATACCATCACTGCCTATATCTCTCTGAGATATTTAGAAATTTAATATTTCTATTTTTTGTGATCAGTGGATTTATTTCACTGGAATTATATATGTTTCCAAGGTCTAGACAGGTATCTGCCGCTAGCAAATCATGCTACTCCAGGTTTTTGTTGTTTTTTGAGAGAAGCTAATCGAAGATGCGTGCGAAGCCGACGTTTGGTGGTAAAAGAAAAATTGGAAATCAAGAGCTACGCGGAAGCGACAGCGGAAGACCCGGAAAAGGAGAAATTAAGAAGCCTAACACCGAAGTCGTTGAATTGGGACCCTGAAAAGATGAAGAGATACATGAGCAAAGTAGAAAGAGAAGCAACGAATGTGAAGCTTATAATGTCGGAGGAGAAAAAGAAAATGTTAAGGAATTCAACAATAGTATACAGAACATTCTCCAACGAATTCAGGAGGATTGAAATAGCACCTGAATTTCAAATAGAAGCAATGGTATAGTGCTGTATGGATAGAGTGGTTTTCATAAATAGAGGAAGCCAATACGGCAAGGTAAATGTTATGTTTGAAAACGTGGAGGCGGCAAAGAGGAACGACCAAGTGATAGAAGGAAATAAATGGACTCTCATACCCGACAAACCAGGAAAATGTTAGTGAAAATTAGAATTGGAAGAATCCCACCGTGGACTGAACCAGAACGGATAATAGCAGCAATCTTTACAGAGAGTGAGAGAGTAGGCTACCGAAATATGGAGAGAATTAGGTTTAACTGGACCCAATTTTCGAATTGGTGGAATTACGGGGTGGAAGTGAACTGTATAGTGAATCAGTATTTCTATGAGGAAATACCAGAGACAGCGGAGCTTCCAAACGGATACAAATTGAAGATAATGATGACTGTGAGGTCTTCAAAATCTTACGGATGTGGCGTGAGGAGGCACTTAAAAAGAAAGTGCCGTAGATTATTGGAAGTTGTAGATATAATAGAGGAGAAGGACATAATCCAGGAGAATGAATTTTTGGAGGTTAAGGCGAAGAAAAGAGAAAGGAGAATGTCTCCGCCGACAATGGATCCTAACAAGTATAAAGCAAAAGAAAGACAAGTAGAAACAGTTCGCCAGTGGGAGCGCCTAAGAAGAGTGTCAGAGAAAAATCAACATTTCCATGGAAACACAAAGTCGTTAAACTTCACAAAGAGTCAGACTCACAAACACAGAAACATTCAGATATACAGAAAAACAGAGATGCAGACAAACAGACACAAGATAACCCAGAAGTACAGATACCCCAAAACACAGACTCACATACGAAACACACAGGTTTACAGTCACACAATCATACAGACATACAAGCACAAAAAATCTTAGACAGACAAACACAAGAAAACACAGAACTACAAAAGCATAATAACACAGAGTCACAGTCACAATGCACAGGAAACACACAGAAGCAAATTTTTCCTTGTGACATATACGGCATCGCAAATAATAGAGAAAAATATTTCAAGATGGAAAGAGACTGTCAAGGTGAACTTAGAAGAAGGCTATGACAAGAACATAAGATTATCTTGATGGGTAACACTAAGTATAGCTCGTTAAAGGAGGTCTTTCCATCGGATGTGAATCCGCTGTGGACTGAGATGGATGCTGAACCTTGCACCCCGGTGGTGGAATTTGTGGAGATAAAAGAAAAGATAAAGAGGTGAGTATCATCTGTTTCAAAGACTGTAAATAAGACAGTGTTAAATCCTTTTGTGTTCATACAGATTTTTAAAAATTGTGAACCTTTGTAAAAGTTTTTAAATTTTAACTTCTAAAAGAACGAATAACCTCGTGGTCATCTCGGAGCGGGGCTGGGATGTGCCTGTTTATCAAAATCATCTTCATTATAATTATTTCACTTTTCATTCATCTTTTCATGTGTTTTTTTTTTATCCCCGCAGGTGTATGTATGTCCCTCTGTGTTTGGGCCTTGTGCCTTGGAATTAAAATTAATTCGTAATTTCTCCGTGAAAGAACAATCGTTGAGTGGTTTAATTTGTTGAAGGCTTCTGGCCAGGTACGTCGAACTACTAAAATTGTTACTGTTATCGTTAATTTTTTGCGTTTTTGCAAAAGCACACAGCTTGTTCAGCAGGCTTATGTCTTTATATATACTATATACTTATATTGTGAAATTTGATTTAATACTAAATTGAATGTTTCCCTGTAAGTTTGGAGTTATACTCCCTAATATTATATATATATATATATATATATATATATATATATATATATATATATACATACATATATATATATATATTTAAAACTTATAAGTTTAAATTATTTAAATAATTTTTAAAATTTTAACTTTAATTTAAATATTTTAATTTGAAATTTTATATTTTTTATATTTATATTTTATATTTTTTTAATTAATTTTATTTCTATGTATTGGCTTATGATTTTCATTGTTTGATTTGCCCAATAGTGGTTTTATCTCTAATTTAATATAATATATATTAATTAGATTTAATCCTAAATCTAATTTTTCTCTGTAAGTTTGGATTTACTCCCTAATAATATTATTATTATTATTATTATTATTATATATAAATATATATATGTATATATATACATGTATATATACATACATTCATATAGATAGATAGATAGATAGACATCTCGAAACAGTAAACTGGACAAATTGTTGGCGTTGTTTGTTTCCCATTGGACATTTTTTCATTTCCTAATAGGAGTTACCAAGGAACAAATTGAGAAGGAATAGAGAATCATAACAATACAAAATTTACATTTGGATGAAGCTTTAATACAGAGTCCGAACAATAAGCGATCATGTGTTTATGTGTGTCTATATACTGTAATATAGCGACAACGTGGTTGTGGTATTTATAATAAGTAAGGAATTAAGGTTATTTAGGCTATTAACTGCCTAATTGATCTATGCTTGTCAGATATTATTCCCTGACCCTCTATTGTCTTTCATCTTCCATCAGTGAATTTATTCTACGATAAGGAAACGTTATTTGAAAATGTCTACTTACTGTGGAGTAGGTTTCAGTAGCTTCCTTTTCTCTTCTCTTACCTAGAAAATAATACAAACAATATTATTTGCTAAACAAAATGACGGAGTGAGATCTTTTAGCGGTTAAAACCAAGATTTAAGTAATATGAAGAAGGAGGTATATAAGTAACAATAGTATGCAGAAAGACAAAAAATAACTACAACTAATAATCTACACACACATATAAACACAGAAACATACATTTATTTAAAAAGTCATTTGTGCTTTCAGTTTAGTTTTTGTGATCTGAACATATTTATTATCATTGTTTCCCAATAGAATTTTGCAATCTCATCTACAATTATTGTATTTTTATATGGTTCAGTATTTGCGATGCGATGTTTGTGTAAATGTTTTGTATTCAGAGGCTGGATCACCACAATGCAGTATCTGCTTCGTAATCAACTTAAATAGGCCCTCTCGTAATCTTTCAGCATCGAACGTTCGGTCTGCAGAGGATACCCTCTCTTCACTCTCTTATAAGTTTTGGTGTTGGAGGCTTTACTGTATAGACAGGAGATTTTGTGGGGTCCTTCGCTGGAACTAGGTCACAGGAAAACCATATCTACATGCAAGGACGCCACCACTGTCATGTTGGATACTTCGGATTTGTGGTATCATGGTATCATTCTTGTAGGGACTTCTTGTTGAGCTGTATCTAGGTATAGGTGACCACTCGTCAGACTTAAATTACTGAAGGCGCATCAGTTATTTGTGTCAGAAGAGTCACCTATACTGCTAAGCACTTTATCGGAGAGATATCAATGCTCACTCTATGACCGGCCTATAACTTTTGACTTCCTAAAAGATACAGTACCGCTTTAACGCTTTAGAATGTGCTTTTTGATTAAACAATTTCCACCTAAAGTACTGTTCCCATTTCCTTAAATTACATTATGATCAGCTTCTTCCACTAAACCGTTAGTTTTCTTTAAAAAATTGTGTTCTCCTGGTTTATAAAAAAGTTTTCACTATAAGAATAGCTAACCACAAGCGTTCTTCTTTTGAAAACTTTTATATCTGTGACTAGCAGGAACGCTTAAGGTGATTATTCTTGTAAAAGCTTCGATGTCTCGGAACAATTTGACCCATAATGTAATTGTAAAATCCGTGTAACTCTCCTTTAAATGGGAATTGTTTTATTAAAAGCATGAACGTATATAAGAAATGACTGTTATGGTTGTTAACTTTCATGTAAATGATAAAGTTGTATCCATCTGGCCAACATATAAGAAATGACTGTCAACTTTCATTTGTTTCCTTCTGGCCAATATCATCATGGGTGCATATAACCCCCTGAACTATGATCTCCGGTATTTCAGTCTATAAAGGAAACAAACATCGCACAGGCTTTGACTTATGCCAAGTACAAGATAACTAAATATAAGTTTAAGGAAAACTAAAAACATAATTTACTGAACTTAAGTATCACAACAAACAAAAATACAAATAGTTTTTCTTAGACGAATAAATTATGACCTTGACAATATCAATTCAAAGTTATTCCTTCTGCAAATTTTTGTTTTGTTGTTCATATGCAAAATCTTCTTGATAGACAATTTTTCCTGTTTTAATAGTAGGGCGAAAATGAAAAGTTTGTCATTGTTCCTCTTTCAAAATCTGGCCTTGGGGCTTATTAATGGACATCACAAAAGACTGACGTATTGGAAATTGAAGTCGTTTGAACTCGAAAGGCATATTGGAAGGTATCAAAGGTAAGCGAGGAATATTCACCGTTTCCACAGGCAGAAATTATTGTGGTCTCTATGACATTCCTTGATAATTTCATGGCAATAAGTCTTGTGCCATTGCACAGCCTTTGTTTAGAAAGGTTGCGCAGAAGTCTGACTGGAGCGCTCTTTAATATTCAATGAGTATACTACACAAGCTACACACAGCAAGGACAAAGAAACAAAAGTAGAATGTAAAAAGCTTAAAAACGAACGCACAAGAACAGATTCGAACGCAGACAATAGACATTACAAACACAGACAGCAAAAACAAATCAAAAGAAAAAGAAAGATAACCAACCCACTACACCAAATTAACATCACTAAGCATATAACACAAGCAACACACAGCAAGGAGAAAAAGACAAAAATAAAATTTACACGTGTTAAAAAATTTTTGTAAAAATGTTGAATGACGTTAACTGAACTGTGGGGTTCGAGTAGACGTCATTCCACATTTTCATTTATCATTACTATTCTTTTCGTTCGATTTAATTTTCCTCCACTGTTGTGTTTTGTTTGTCCTTATGCTGTCCCCTCTGGGTTTCAACTCTATATGGTTGATAAAAGAATATCAGTCTGCGAGGTACGCCTTTGTGTTGCGGTTGGTTATTTATTGGTGAAGGTTTGTTGTTTGAAGTCGTTCTATTGCCGTTGTTTCCCTCGGGACTACCTCGTGTTTGAAAACTTAGTGTCTTTTGACACACTGTTCGCCTGAACAGGCTTGGTTTTCCTCTTGTTCCCCTGTTGTGGGCGAATTTTTTGCGTTTTGTATGGGGATTGTGCCCGCACAAAATGACTAGTGATTTGTATGATGTGTCGGAGCTCATACTGAATGTCAACTCGGAGTACGAAACCGACTCGGAAAAAAGTGTGGATGATTATGCGGCAGCGGTCAGTAGGCGGCAAAGAAGATAGAATATCAGGACGGAGGCCGTGGAAACATTTTAACCAATTCTGCGGGGAGAGGCAACAAGCGTGAGGTTGACTACCCCACCCCAAGAAACGAGAAGAAGAACGATAATTTAACGGTATCTCTTAAAACAAAGAGAACAGAGATAGCGTCTATCGAAGAAATGGAAAATGTTTTAAAGCTTATGTTCAATTTACAATATATGAAAAGAGGCAAGAAATTAGGTAGCGTGGAGGTACAGTTCATATCAGAATACGACACTAGGGGTGATTCTGCGATCACCCTGCAGACGAAAAGCTGGCTCTTTTACCGTCATACTTTGGCAAAAGAAACATAGAAGTCGCAATAGAAAGATATTCACCTGAAATTAGACCGGCGTGTATAAATATAGGATCTTTCGGTTTGAACGGCAGTTTTTAACATAATTTCTACGTAACTAAAAACTTTTAAACTTCGTATACTGGTAGAATGGGTTTATAAAACATCTTTTTCTCTTGGCTTTATTGAGAAAATTCTATAGTTTGTAAGATATTTGTTGTTTTTTTCTTCAATTTCTGCAATTTCAACCTATCACTGACGTCCATTGAGGTAAACAATATTCTGTGCCGTATGAATATGTCCCAACAGATTGGGTTTATTTACATTTGTGAAGAAAAATTATACCCTTCCCCACCCCTAACCCTAAAGTAGATTGAAATGCAATAGATCGGTACTAGGGTCATAATTATGGGTTACAATTTCATACGACACCGCTAGAAAAACTGCCGATCAAACCGAAAAGATCCAAAATATATGTATAAAAAATATAAATAGAATACATTTTTTACATATTTATAGAGATATTGGTTTATAGGTTTATTGCTTATATATTTTTTACACATAATTTTTCTGTATTCTACCCCCCAGCCTGCCTTTTTCTTGTGCGTATTTTGTGTATATGGAATCCTTTGTGCGCGCGTGTGGATGTGTGCGTGTGTACGTGCAGGTGAGTATTGCGCATATAGACGTGTTGTACTCATTGTTTTTTTACACATTTTCCTGTATAAAAGATAGAAAGAGAGAATTGAAGGCGTTCGAGTCAAAAGGAAAGAGTACAGTTTGACATTATATATATATATACATATATTGATAAAAATGATAAGACAGCGAAAGAATGAAAGAGACCTCGATATTATGTAAATAGAGGAGTGCCCCAGCATGGCCACAGCTCATGAGCTGAAATTAGATAAAATAAAATAAATAATTAAAAAAATGTAATAGGTGGCAATTATTCGGTAGCTGTGATAAAACTCCGAGTTTCAGATGCCGAGGTGGAAATCCACGCCGCCATCTCTTCAGTTATCCGGCCATCGGAAAAAATGCTATGAAAAACGACCGTTATACAAAGGGAAATTACTGTGTGAATGACCGTTAGTAAGACAAAAGAGCTATTTGAATGACCGCTAAGTGAGGGGAGGGAGTAAAAGTAAGTGGGTAAAAAGGTTCATAGTATTCACGTAAGCGTGCATGTTCATACCTACACATGCGTGCCCGCACACCAACGTGCATGCGCCTAAATGTATTATACACTCATCCACTCTCACTTGAAACACACACAACCTCACACGCACCATTCGCCAAATATATATATAAATATATTATATTAAATTAGAGATAAAACCACTATTAGGCAAATCAAACAGTGAAAAACATAAGCCAATACATAAAATTAATCTCGCTAAGATAAGTATTTATTTATATTTAAGATCTTTAAATTGTAAATTTAATATTTTATAAGTCTTTGGTGTAATAATATTTTTCTTCTGTAAATATCGTTGTTTATGTAATGATCTAATTATCGTTGTTTATGTAATGATCTAATTATCGTAATTTTCTGTATAATTATTAGATATTAAATTTAAGTTTATTCGTAAGATATTACTTAGCGATAGATATGTTGTTTGGTAGCAAGTATACGAGTTGTCTAAAGTTAGGTTTATGTATATACATGTATTAATAGCATTAATTGTAGTTTTTAATTTCTTATAATTAAAATTAGATAAACTTAGATAAACTTAGATATGTTTCGACGAAAGACTGGTCCACGCCATGTCTAACTTAATAGCATAACTTAGTTATTGTCTTTTTAAATTGATATCTGCTAGTTTTATTCCCATTGATAAATATATTTATAGTATTTATAGTATTTATTCGATACTATATAACTACGAATTGATTATTTCAGTAAGTATTTTAAATATAAGATTTCCAAAAGTTCGTTTAAGTTTGTTTGTATTTTTGAAATTAGCTATTTCATCTTTAAATATGAAAAATTAATTTATTAGGTCTTTATTATATGTGCATATATATTTATTTATTTATAGCGATTATTTTAGATCTTAATTATTATATTTCAATTAACCTGAAGATTGACTGTAACCATAATTCGAATTATTAATTGAATTTAAATTATTGTTATTCGAATTCGTACAGCCATGAAACGATCGTAGTGTTTTACTCTTTAACTTTTATTAACCTTTTAATACTTTTGATATTTATATAATAATTTTTAAAAAATTAATAAATAAATAAATTTATAAATAAAATAATATATAAATATAAATATATACATACATATAAATATATATGCATTTGTATATATATATTTAAAATTAATAAGTTTAAATTATTTAAACAATTCTTTTGAATTTTATATTTTTAAATTAATTTTATGTAATGGCTTATGCGTTTCACTGTTTGATTTGCCTAATAGTGGTTTTATCTCTAATTTAATATAATATAATATATTTATACTATAAAATTGGATTTAATCCTAAATCTAATTTTTCCCTGTAAGTTTGGATTTATTCCCTAATATTATTATTATTACTTTTCATATATATATATATATATATACAACCCCACACACACACGCGCGCGCACAAAAAAGTTCATTCCCACGTCTATATGCACCTATAGACATGGAAAACTGGGCTAAAGGCAATATATATATGTGTGTGTGTTTGTGTGTGTGTGTGGAGGCGCAATGGCCCTGTGGTTAGGGCAGCGGACTCGCGGTCGTAGGATCGCAGTTTCGATTCCCAGATCAGGCGTTGTGAGTGTTTATTCAGCGAAAACACCGGCAGCGGCTGGTGGCGATCCCTGCTGTACGCTTTCGCCGCAACTTTCTTCTGTTGGCCTGCACATTTAGCCAGCGGGGTGGCGTCATTTGAAGGCTAAATCAATGCGAAGCTCATTGTGACCAGCGATGTGTAGCAACATCTGAAAGCCTGGTCGGTCACGTGATCACGTGAGAAAAAAAATATATATAAGTTCTAATTTACCCTAATTATACAAAAAAGTCATTAGCTGGTTCAACCATTGCGTAATATAGTAATCACTACTAATAAAGAGTGGAGGCGCAATGGCCCAGTGGTTAGGGCAGCGGACTCGCGGTCGTAGGATCGCGGTTTCGATTCCCAGACCGGGCGTTGCGAGTGTTTATTGAGCGAAAACACCTAAAGCTCCACGAGGCTCCGGCAGGGGATGGTGGTGATCCTCTTTCTTCCTGTTTCTGTTGTACCTGTATTTCAAAGAGCCGGCCTTGTCACTCTCTGTGTCATGCTGAATATCCCCGAGAACTACGTTAAGGGTACACGTGTCTGTGGAGTGCTCAGCCACTTACACGTTAATTTCACAAGCAGGCTGTTCCGTTGATCGGATCAACCGGAACCCTCGTCGTCGGAACCGACGGAGTGCTTCCATCCACTAATAAAGAAAATTTATTTTGCTCTATGATTATGTAAAATAGTAATCTAATCTATCACTACGAGAAATAGAACGCTGTTCCACATATGTGAAAAATAATAATCAGTTGTACATTGGTATACTGGAAAATGTATTAAGATATTCATAAGCAAAATTTATAAGGTTGCTGTTAAAACAGAGTCTTTGATGAAATTCCAAAACACACATTGGTCATAATTCGTGCAAACAGAAGTAATAAAGAAAAAATGAAAAACATTAAATTACTTGGGATTCTTCGTCTTCTTCAGCCGATGATTCAGAAGATAGTGATCTACAAAAAATGAACCAAGGAGGAAGTTTAGGATTAGTGAAAGTTGTTTGTCATATGGAATGTAGTTAACATTCTGGACATTTGAACTTCATCTAAAAGTTAAGAAAAGGAGAAAAGTGATATTGTTTCATGGGTTGGGAGCAAGAAACAATGGAATATTACTGAAAGACTAATATAGGAGGTAATGAGAAGGATAACCAAGAGGGAGTTAAGGTCAGAATGAGTCAGGGGCTAGAGGAATGGTCAGGGTCTGGTGAACAAAGGCGGAGAGAAAAGCTAAGAACATAGGAGGAGAAGGTAGAAAGAGTCAGTGAGGATTATGACTAAATTTATGGAGTAATATCTATGTGTATTTAGACCTGTTGTGAAATTAGGAATACATTTCAATAAGTAGCTTTGAATAATTTTATTTCAAAAGAGAGGTCAGCAAATCTTGACGAAATGCTCAGACAGTAAAACTCGTCAGTTTGATTTTTATTACAAGCTGCTGAAAATATAGTTCATAGACTTCATTTCACACCAAAAGGTACATTTTCGCATAAAGTCTGGGGTGTAAATACTCATGTAATTATATCAAGTCATCAAATTTCTACAATTTTAAATGGCATTTAATTGGTACAATTTTGATTGTGTTTTGATATATAGCCTTCTGCCATTTATCTCGGTTTTGTGGGATGTGTGGGTGTGTGAGATATGATGAACTGTAAAAGACAGTAAATCTGCTTAATTTAATTCACATCTCTAGAAAAACTTCTGCTTCAATGTATGATTTCTTACATAAAATAAGACCTCAAATTTCAACAATTACCATAAGGTATTTTGTTTGACCGTTTTATAATTCTGCTAATCCACTACATTTTCTTCAGATGTATATTAAGACACAAACAAACAGTAACATTAGAAGAGATAAACTGATAGGTTAAACATTTCTGAATTGACTGTATGTATTTGGTGGAGATACTTAGCGTTTATGGGGCAAATTTCAAAGCTACACTAAATACACGGTGGTAACACACTTTACATTGTTCTTAGTTTGCACGGATTTACTGGACCATCGCTTTTGTTGGAACCAAAGTGTTTTCGCTTTTCCCTTTATATCTACAGGAGACCCCTTTGTAGTTTCATGTAACTGCAACTCCAAATCACCATGCAATAACCTATCACTAGACCAATGAAATTTTACCTCCGATCAGAACTGGACCCTCAAGAAAATAAACAGACTGACTCGGTAAGAGAATCAAACAACAGGAAAGTTTCATGACCATTCCTCACAGGCAAGACAACCAGGCAGAATGTCAAACTTGGTCTCCAGAAACAATAAGAATAAGAATTATAACGAATCAAAAATTATATCCTTTCACAGAAAAGATTATAGATACACTGATTTCAAAGCATTCCGTTACAGGCGAAAAACCCTCTACGCGACGGTAAAAAGAATCACGTGCAAGATGAAAGAAACTGTAACAAAATCCCTTTTGCTTACTCTCTTCTTTCTTTATTTGTTTCTCTCTTAACTCAGTATGACTGAACTTTTTGCGATCCACATTTTTTATATACTTCGCCCATCATTTTCTGATATTATTGAAATTTGTAAACATTTAATCATTAAAATATGTTTTCTAATTCGCAAACAAAATAGGGCCTTGGGACCGAGGAGAAGAGGTAACGCTTAGAAAATGTCTTGGAAGATGGTGAACATAGCGACAGAAAATTTGCGACTGTTCAGCTACAGGACCAGTGTAAGAAGGGAAGAAAAAGGGGTACTGGCAGTTGGTCACGCGACAGCAGCAGGCAGAGGTGAAAGACTGCAGGGTGAGAGAACGACAGAGAAAAATACGGAAGGGATGAAGGGAAAGAAGAAAGGCTGGGAATACAAGAGAGAGAAGGAGTCAGTAGAAAGTCTATAATAAATAAATACACACACACACACACATATATGTATATTTATATATATTAAGTATGTAAGTATGTTTTAAAATGTATGGGCTATTTACGGAGTGCTCATAGAGAGCCTACGCGAAAAAATACAGAGTAGAGAAAATTTAAAACGCAAGTCTTGGAAAGTCAAACAGATTCCCGAACGCATAAATGAGAAATTTCAATCGAAGTAGTTGAATCATATATATTTATACACATCAACATAAATCATGCATGTACAGGCGTAAAAATTCCCCAAGGTTATAAAGAATGAAATCAAACATACATAGAAATATAGAAGAAATATAAAGATTTATATAAAAATACTTATCAAATTACATATAAATAAATTTACATGCAACGAGTTATACGTGATAAATATAGGAGGTGCAAAGTGGATGAGAGATTGGTACATTCTGTAAGGATCAGATATCGAGATATGTAGGTATTTAGCGTGTCTTTCGATATGATGAAGAAAGTTTATCTGGAAATGTCTGTCTACTTACGTATCAGAAGTTATCGATGCCAAAGGCGCTCGAATTTGTGTTTCTGTTGTTTCAGGCTAGAGAAAAGAAGAAAAACAACGTTAATTGTTGAAAGAAACGTTTGGGTTAGTATTTCTAGGTATAGAAAACAAGTTTTAAGTAAAATATATGTTTGAAGGAGGAGGTATATAAGTAACAGTAGTAAGCAAGAGGCAAAGAATAACCACATCTAAAAGTCTAACAACTACACACGGATATAGACACAGAAAAATCCATTTACAGATAATAGACAAACAGTTTTATTTTCAATTTAGTTTTAGGGATTTCAACATGGTTAGCATCATTGAATTCAAATGAAGGTCTGAAATCGTATTTACAACTATTTTATTTTTATGAAGTTCAGTATTTACGATATCAGTGCAGATCCTTTTAATATCTTACTAATTTAGGCATAATTAAATCAAATCTTTAGGAAAATAATATCATCAGATGCAATATGAAACACAATTTATATATATATATAAATGAATTATAAAGTTCACATCCTGAAATCATCAAAAGACTCCCAAAGCCTAAAATTCAAAGAAGGAAAACAGTAAAGACATTAAATAGTTCTGTAAGTTATAGAAAGTTTTTTAAAAATTATGATGACCATATAAATATCATTTAATGTAAGTTTATTTAAGCATGTACATATTAATTCTACATTTTCCCAATTGAAGAACGGACATATATTCTTACGGTAGAAATGCTTCAAAAAATAAGACGATGCCAAATACGCTTTTAACAACTTCATCGCCACCAGAACGCAGGTCATATTGATCCCATGTAATCTCCTCCATGTTCTGAGTTCAACATTCACTCTCTTCTATAAAGCCAAAAGTCCTGTGATCGGTGTAACGCACACACACACACACACACACACACGTTCGTGTGCACATATGATTGTGTGTATTATCTATGTATATATATATATATATATATATATATATATGTATATATACATACTTACATACATACATACATATATACATACCCATTGACTTGCCGCTGGTGCTTATAGTGTCGAATACTTTCGGTATGCAAATTAGGGACTCTTACATAGAGTAACTGCTGCATTTGCTGAGTATGTAAATAGTTTGGCTGCTTGCTTCCCTGGAGACTGTCAGAATAATGTAGACGCCTCTGATGAGAACGCAACAAGGGTTGAAAATCAATTAAGGTTGTTCATTATATTTTTTTCAATCTGTTGAGAAATGCCTAAACTTTGCCCTGTTTATAATTATACGAAATGTTACACACACATATATATATGTATATGTATATTTAAATATATATATATATATATATATATATATATATATATATTATATATATATATATATATATATATATATATATGCATATGCATACATACATATATATACACATATATATATACATATGCATACATACATATATATACATACATACATATATATATATATATATTCCACAGCACCCTCTCTCCTTCCCCCTCAGCCCCACGCGGATCATTCCCTTGCTCTAGATCCCGCTGCAACACTTGCCCCTTCATCACCAACACCACTGCTGTCACTGGCTCCAACCGGCGAAATGTACGTATTAGGCACTCCTTTACGTGCACCTCGTCTGGCCTCATTTACTGCATTAAATGCAACCTATGCGGGATGCTGTATGTAGGACAGACGGGACGCCGGTTATCCGACCGATTCACAGAACATTTGAGGGACGTTCGCCTACACTCTTTTTCTCCCGTCGCACGCCACTTCCGCTCGGCCAGCCATTCCCTAGATGACATCTCAGTGTTTGGTCTCGCCCCCCACAATGGTCGTCCACTTTCTAGGCTCCACTTGGAGCAACGCTACATCTTCACCCTACAAACCACTACCCCACACGGACTTAACACAGCCCCCTCCTCCTAAGGTTTTTTTTTCCGGATAAACACCCCCCACACACACACCTACCTACATCCCACACGCCTGTTCACACACACACATACGGATACACATCTACGTACACACATTCACACATTTAATCACACATACTTATAGACATACATGCACACACTAACATACAAACCAACATGCACATACATACACACATACATACACACACACACATACATACTTACACACACACACACACACAGACATACATACATACATACATACACACATACATACGCACATACATACACACACACACATCGCACATACATACTTCACACACCTATACTGACATACACACACACACATGCACACATACATGTACGCACACACACATACATACACACATACCCACACATGCACACCTTTACACGAATGCACACACACATACACCTATTTGCACCCAGGCAGCCCCCCTCTTTTCTGCTTTCTGGTTTTGGTTGATGGATCCTCGGTTCCCGTGGAGCGGGTTGTTCGGGGGCCCCCGCGCGCGCACGCCTTGGCGCGTGCTGGGGGTCGGTCGACCCCATGGGCTTGCGTTGTATTGTTTGTGTGTTGTGTGTGTGAGCGTGCTTCGTGTGTGTGGGCGTGCTTCGGGTGTGTGCGTGCGTATGTATACATACATACCCACACACACGCATGCATCCCTACCCACATACATACACGCACACCTACTCACACACACACTTACACACACACATACACACACACACATACCCGCGCACACACATACATGCATACACACACATACCTACTTCAGACATACACACACACAGACATACACCCATACACTCACACTCACACGCATACACACACACACATACACACGCACACGCACACATACACACACACACACCTACATACATACATTACACTTGTACACACACACACTTACATTCATACACACACACACCTACACAGCCATACCTTCACTCATACATACACACATACCTACACACACACACAAACACTCACAGACACACACCCATACATACATACACCTATACACACACGCCTACACACATACATAGACACATACATAAACACACACACATACACATACACATACATACGCACACACACATATACTTACACACATGCACACACACACATACATACATACACCCACACACATACACACACACATACTTACATACTCCTATACGCACATACATACACACAGACATACACACATACACACTCACACATACATACACACACACATACTTACACACACACTCGCCTGCACGCGCACACACATGCATGACAAACACCCATACACTCACACTCACATACACACACACCAACATATACACGCACACGCACACATACACGCACACACACACCTACACTCCCACACACATACATACGCACCTACATACACACACACACGCATACACACGCACACACACGCACACACACGCATACATACATATATTACACACGTACACACACACCTACATACACATGCATACACACACACACACAAACACACACGGACACACCCATACATACATACATACATACACCTATACACACACGCCCACACACCTACATACACACACATGCATACACACACATGCATACACACACACACATGTACGCACATACACACACATATACGCACATACATATATACCTACACACATGCACACACACACACACACATACGCACATGCATACGCATACATGCATACATGCATACACACATACACACACACACACGCACGTACACATACACACACACACATACATACACACACACACACTCACTCACACACCTGCATGTACGCGCACACACATGCACATACACACACTTCCACACACACACACGTACATACATACACACTCATACACATACACACACACACACACACGGACATACATCTATATACACACATATACACACACATACTTACATACATTCATCGGACACCCAGACTTACACACAGACACACTCACACATCCACACACATACATACTTACACACACACTCGCAGGCGCGCGCACATAGACGCTTGTGCACGTTCGCGCACGCATAAACGCATGCATGCACCACGCTCGTGGGTGACCGACTAGATCTCCTGTACGTATCTGGGGCCGGCGCGTGTCTTTGGGTTCTCCCACGCCTGTCGCCGCGGGACCACTCTTCCATCTTCCCCTTTCCCCCCTCCACTGCAGTTCTTTTTCCTTAACCCCCCCTCTTTGTACACACACGCACACACATACACACACCCACTCACACACACACATTTGCATATATATATATACATTACACTTACACACACTTCAAATTTACTTGCCATACACACAACTACGCACACTGGACACACTACCACTTAACACACACACTGGCACGTTACCCTTTCCCTCCTTCCCTTCTTCCCTCCTTCCTCCCTTTTTTTACCACTGACCACTCACTCGAGACTTGCTATGTCATCCGTTCGCCCTGCACGCACTAACATATACATATTTTTTGTTTTTTTATCTCGCCTCACACACACATACACACACGCACACGCACACACTCACACATACATACACACGCACACACACATACCTCCCTGTTTCTGATCTGCTTTTCTGACTTGCTAGGGTACCCCCACACACTCCTTTAATTCTACTACTGCCTGCTACTAGCCACTGTCCACCATACACACACATACACACACACGCGCACACTCACACACACACCCTCGTTTTCTCGCACACCTTTTTTACCATTCCCTCTTTGATTCAGCTCTCCTGTTTTTAAAAAACATTTTCCTCCTTTTTTACCACTTCCGTCTGTTCAGTATGTGACCTCGTGAAGACTACCTGCAATTTTTTTTCCTCTGTCCTCCCGTCTCGGGATCTTTCTTTCTCCTATGTTTCCGACGAAGAGCTCCGCTCGAAACGTCATACCCTCCTTCTTCCATTTTCCTGAGCGCCTAATAATAATAATACTGTAATTGTTCCACGTGTTGTTTTTTCTGTTTTCCCGTTTGGATTAACCTATATATATATATATATATATATATATATATATATATATATATATATATAGGTAAACAGTAAAATTAATTACAGACATGGACAAGAACATGAAACACCACAGAGACGACACAAGAACCACAGGACGGGACATTCGAAGCCCTCAGTCATCAGTCAAGAACCAGATCATCTTAGCAATTTCGGCTGATTAATCTTGAGATTGCTCCGATATGGCCAGCCCGCCAAGGGAAATCTAAGCCAAGCGCATTAGATCCCCTGGAAGAAAGCTTCGAATGTATACAACGAAAGGACGGAAAACGATCGAAGTACACAAACAAAAATACAGAATACGTGACACCAATAAGAATACAAAAACGTAAAAACAATAACGGTAAAAATAAAAAATAAACAACAAAACAAAACCAGGACGTAGGACAAGGGTCTTTCGACAGGACGATTTGAGTATGGGGCTGGCTTGTGAAGTTGTGCCTAAAGGCCACGGGGAGACGAACAAATACGTGTTGCTTCTGAGGCTGCTGAAAACGAAAAGAGCGCTCAACAGCGGCTAGCTGTCACGTGAGAACAAAAGACAGGAGAAAGGGACAGATGAAAAGGGAGAGAAGGTGGACGAGGGAGGAGAAGAAAGAGACAGATCGAGGGGGCTGGAGGTGAGAGAGATAGAGAAACGTAGAAAGGGGGGGGACGGATGGAGAGGGAAAGAAAGGAAGTGGAATAAGGGAGGAGAGAGAGAGAGAGAAAAAGAGACAGATTAAGAGTCGTATCAAAGCTTGAGAAAAAAATATACTTATCGTATAAGGACAATTGTGGATACGTAGCCGCCGATTATATAGGTAAACAGTAAAATTAATTACAGACATGGACAAGAACATGAAACACCACAGAGACGACACAAGAACCACAGGACGGGACATTCGAAGCCCTCAGTCATCAGTCAAGAACCAGATATATATGGGGAAATTAGAAACTGGTTCTACTGGTTTGACTTATGATACGATGATTCTTTCCATCTCTAATAATATGATATATAGAAGCTGGTTTTTCTAATATTAAAAATTGTCCCCAGTGATATTAAAATGAAAACCACTACACTGACTGTAATAATATAACAAAATGGAAGCCTGCAATAAATATATAGAATTTAGTAGCTGAATCTACCAAAAAGAGATAAAATAGAGTTCTACCTTCTTCAAAAATTGCAGATAGCTCTACCAGTCTGAAAAATAATAGCTTGGTCTACCAGTATAAATGATAGCAACCAGTCGTATCAATGTGAGAATATATATGAAATTATTCATAAACAGAATATACAGCGTTCATTTTAAGCAAATCCTTTGATGAAATTCTCAAGAAATAATCCATCACAATTCAGAACTATTCAAGTATATTTTAAGATGAAAAAAAAAAGCTTACTTGTTTGGGTTTCTGACCAGATACCTCAGCCATTTCTTGAAGTTCTAGTCTGCAAAATCAATAAATGGTAAAATTCCAGGTCAGTAAAATGAATTGTCATGATGTGTATAAAGATGAATATTCAAGTCTTTATCCTTTAACTGTGAACGTCGAATAGAAAATTTGTGTTATTAAATGGAAAGAAATCGAGACAATGGAAAAGAAACTCAGCTTTAAGGAATAATATGGCGGGTGAAAAGTTATGCACAGAAAGATTGATTCAGATAGAGACGAAGGTTGAGAGATAATCAAAGGAAGCTAAGAGAGAATTCAGAAAGAGGCAATTCCTCAAAGAGAAGCAAGTGGAAATATACCGAAAATGGCAGAAAAGGTGGAGAAATTAAACTTAACAGAAGCAATTGATAAACAATAAGAACAGCAGGAATTACGAGGGGCGTTCAATAAGTAATGCCCCTGACCCACTTCCCATACCAGTAGAGCAACGGAACTTGGCACCGTTATTGGTCTTTTTCTACATAGGAACCACTCAGAGTTATGCATTTCTCCCATCGTTTGATCCAGCTCTGGAGACCGTTTTTGTAAAAGACCCCAGCTTGGTCCTCCAACCACGACGTGACTTTAGAAATCAAGGCTGCATCATCTGGGAAATGCTTTCCTTTCAAAAACAACTTCATGGCTGGGAAGAAGTGAAAATCAGAGGGTGCAAGGTCAGGAGAGTAGGGGGGTGGGGGAGGAGTTCATAGCCGCACGCCTGTGCTTCTGATCTGGCGACACGCGAGTTGTGGACCGGAGCGTTGTCCTGCAGGAGGAGGATGCCTTCGCTGAACTTGCCCCGCCTCTTGATTTTGATAGCTTCTCTTAATTTCCTCAAAAGTGAAGCATAATAGGCTCCTGTAATTGTGGTACCCTTTGCCAGGAAATCTGTCATCACTACTCCGTCCTGGTCCCAGAAGACTGTGAGCATGACCTTGCCAGCAGAGGGCTGCACGCTTGCCTTCTTTGGAGGAGGTGAGTCACGGTGCTTCCACTGCATTGACTGGGCTTTGGTCTCTGGATCATAGTGATGGACCCAGGTTTCATCCTGTGTAATCAGTCTTTTGAAAAAGTTTGACTCATCTTCTTGGTACGTCTCCAAATTCATCCTCGAGCACTCGACGCGTTCTCGCTTCTGGAAAGGTGTGAGCAACCTGGGAATCCATCTGGCAGACACCTTTTGCATATGCAAATGGTCATGAATGATAGTTTCCACTGACCCGGTACTAATCTTGACCTCATGGGCTATTTGGCGAATAGTTATGCGTCGATCTTCCAAAATGGCAGCCTCAACTTGACGGACAGATGCCTCATCAATGGCAGAAGGGGGTCGACCAGATCTGGGAGCTGTTTCCACAGAATTCCGACCATGTTTGAATTCACGATGCCAGCGTTTTACAAGGTCATATGATGGGGCATCATCACCATAAGTTACTTTCATTTCATCAAAAGTCTTCCGTGGTGTGCGTCCTTTCAAATACAAAAACCGGATCACTGCTCGACACTCAACAGGCTCCATTTCACACTTGACTTAGAGCTGTAATTTGCCACCTAATCTATGGAGATATAAGTAATTTCACATGCAAAATTTCAACTAGATCAAACACCTGGAAGTGGGTCAGAGGCATTACTTATTGAACGTCCCTCGTATACCTTAGAAATTATTCTATTCTCATACACACAAAAACACACATACAGACACACACACACACATATATATATACACATATATATATATATATATATATATATATATATATATATATATATATATATATATATATATATATATATATATATATATATATATCACAAAAGAGGTGTTTCCATGCAGCAAAAAGAAAAGGACAAGTAAAACAACATCGCGAGGACTTGACACATGCAAATTGTGAATAAGACGCTCACAGAATGAAAGAAAGAAAGAGTGTTTTACGTTTCGAGCAAAGGTCTTTTTCAGAAACAGAGGATGGCGTAAAATTCAAGCGAAAAGGAAGACAGGGAAAATAAGGCTTGGATGTGGTGAATTTATGCACTAGCTTCCCACACCATTATGATATAAAAGCAATCCTCTTCTGGCTAGAAAAATACCCAAATGAGATCCCAGGACGCATCAACCACAGCTTCACAATCCCAGCACTGAAATTTAACCTCCAGAACAACCACTTCATGTCCGATACAGTTTACTATCAAGAAAAATGTGGAATTGCAGTGGGACCTCGTGCTGCCCCACTGATTGCGAATTTTGTAATGTAGAAATTAAAATATACCAATTATCACAGCAAAAATATGGTACCTCAAAGGAATTAGACATACGAGCCTTAAGGGAAGTTAACCGAAATACTACACCAAATTTAAATGTACTCCTATACATCTCCACATATAACTCCAGAAACAATGAGGCATTCAACATCATCATCCAGAATTTACCCATTCGCACTGGGGATAAACAATGAACGAAATTTTGGACTCACACAAAATTATCAAAATTTAACCGGCGCAAGATTATATCCCTTAACAACGGAACCAAAGGTGCAAAATGGGGGTGGCCTAACTGGGGCACATGCTTCCACCTTTTGGGTGGGGGGTACAGAATTTCACTTCAAACAAGGTAAAATATTTAAGATAAAGTCACATTTCACTTTGCCTCTGAAAACCAAATCTATGTCATTACTTGCTTAGGTTGCCAAAACCACTATATAGGACAAACACGAAGAACAACGCTTCAAAAACAACAAATCAGTTTCCCACAGTATAGGCAGATACATGTTAGTGAGCACATAGATAGATGTGAAAGGAATCTTAAACCAAACTTCCTTATTTTCCCTTTTTCTCAATGCTCCCAGAACACCTCAGTGCAGTAAAGACTAAATAAAGAGGCAACTTTCAGTAATAAATATCAACCACAACTTAACATGAACACACAACTTAATACAGGACACTACTAACCTTATTAATACAAGTAATCCCACTAATCCTCAAACATCTCATATACCATTCATACTCTGTTAATCATATTAATCTAATTGCATCACTTTCAGAACAGCTTACCTCCCTTGCATACAGATACAGATACAGGTACTATTAGACCCAACAGCGTTTGGAAATTGGTGTTGATTCAAAGTTAGGGAACAGCGATGTCGAAACCGGTATGACTTTCTATAATGACTCATGGTAAGGATTTTTATACTTCTTAATTTCCCCTCAAATCATTTAATTGTATATATATGTATCTTTGTTCTAAGAAAAAGAACCATTACTTTTATGCCTAGTGTGCATTTTCTTTGTTTCTTTTTAATTTTTCCTTTTATATATATATATATATATATATATATATATATATATATATATATATATATATATATATATATATTATTATTATTATTAATATTATTTTACCTGCTCTTCTCCCATTGTTCTATCCTATTACTCTGTTATTCTCTCCTTCACTCTTCCTTGCTCACGTGGCTCCCGCGTGACCATCGGACATCTTTCTTATTTTCTCTCCGTTGTAGCTGGAACAAGGAAGACGTGTTCTTGCTTGTATCATGTCCTAGCTTAATTTACGCGTTCGTCACCACAACCTCGTACAGGCTTAACAGCCCTTCCTGTTTCTTTTCACTGTCCTGGTTGTGTTACCTATTTTGATCCTCCGCAAAATCCCAAATTCTACTAAATTAGCTTTGCGGGAGCAACTGTTTTATCGAATGCGTATATTGTTGTTAAATGCTCGAAATACGAGAATAGAGAAACAATCAGCAACTGATGGCCGGTCGTTCTTCATGTTTGTTTTGTTTTCCATTTGTGTCTTTCGTTGTTCGAAAAAAATAGCTCGTGTTCCATGTACACGTGCTTCGTATTTTTGTACACGTTTTATGACGTCCTCTGCCCAGATATGCATATATACATACATACATACATACATACATATATATATATATATATATATATATATATATATATATATATATATATACGTATAAATGTAAGTATGTACATATGCGTATATATATAGGCATATATTATCTATAATATATACATATATATATACATATATATATTTATATACATATATATATATATATATATATATATATATATATATATATATATATATATATATATATATATATATATATATATATATATATATGTATATATATGTGTGTGCGTGTGTAAATGATCGAAATGTCATACTCACTCCTTTCAGTGGCGTCAAGCTATAATACATTTTTGTGTACGTTGTCCCGTTTGTTTTCATTTTTCGTTTTTTAACTCACTATTTTGCACGCGCGCGCGCACAGCCATATATAGAAATAAACAACAGCTAAAAACGTATATGTATAAGTCACAGAGACTCGCTAATTCTTCATCAGTTTTTCGCTAATACTTTATCATAGTTCTAAGCCAAATTCCATCTTTATTTCTTTGGCAAAGCCATGTACTCTCTCTAGTACTGTTTCCAGCTGTTTATCATTTGCAGCGTATAGTTTTAGATCATCCTTATACAAGAGTTGGTCGATTGTTTTCCCGTAAAAGTTGTATCCATATCTAATTCTGTTTAGCACGTCAGATAAAGGTATCAGTGCCAAGCAGAAAGAGTGGAAAGATCGTGTCTCCCTGGAATATTACTGTTCTAACGGGGACGGCTCCCTTTCGATTATTGTCGTTACTTTGGTCATAGAATATTATCAAAAGCTTTTCGATAATCGATCCCAGTCATACTTGGACCATTCTTCTCTTGTCGGCTGTCTTCAGTTATGGATTTATTGACAGGTATCTGATGCTTTTGCAGCACCCCTTCTTCCGTTTCAGAAACAGGTTGTTATCTTCCAGATGTTTGCCCATTCTCTGCAGTGAAGGTTTTGTAAATTGTAGCGAGACAAGTTACGGTTTGTAATTTTGTGGGTTTCCCGTTTCAGTGGACTTGGTAATCAGGAAATGTTTCCCTTCCATGGGCCCTTGAAATATTGTCTCAGGCTCTTTTAGTATTTCATCAAATTTCCCGGGCATCGTTTTCTGTATTCCTGTTTGATATTTCAACCAGAAATTGGAGACCGCGTAGTGCATGGTTGCCGACCTCTTCAGCTGCTATAGGAGTCCAGAGTTGTAGAGGAGCTGTTTTTGTTACTTTGAAAGACATTTTCCTAGGTTGTTCCCTCACCAACCATATTTCTTTCCATTGATTTCTATTTTATTTTTGCCAAGTTCTAAGTAGAATCTTTTGAAATTGGAGTAGAACTGTTTGTTTTGTTCAAAGGAACGTTGGCGTATCTCATACTGGCGGATTTTTTGTACTCTTGCTTTAGCTGTTCTTTTATCCCAGGTATACTTTGTTCTAGAATTTTCTATTTCCATAGTATTTTACTTCTGTTCTTGTTGCTTAGTAGTGTTGATTATCTACTAATCTCCTTAAGGACTGACAGATCCTTTCTTTTATTTTATATCTTTTTCTAGATATTCTTTATCCACAGGGTTTTTTTAGGTGGTAATTCTTCTGTTTGGATGGGTTTGAGAGGGTATCTAGCTTTGATATATTATAGCATTTAACCTGATCATACTGACGTTTGTTTCTGTGGGTATTAGTTCCGTGACGGCCAGTTTCCTATTATTTATTATTAATGTGGCTTTAATATCAACCTTAATTTTGGGGAGCTACAGTCAGTTGTCCATACTGAGATTTGAGCCTTTCAATTCTTTGATTATATTCATTTTTAGAGTATCATAATCATTAGTTTCACCTTCACTCTTTTAAGGTTTTAGATTTGTTTCGCTTTCCTTCCTGTTCATATTTTTTGTCTGTGGTGTTCTGATTTCGTGCATATAGCTCATCATTATACATTCATACGGCCTGGGTTTGTTGCCTTTCGTTGTTTTCTTCCTTTTCGTTACGTTTGACTTCGTATCTTACACTCCCAGTGCTTATGATATTATTTGGCATTGCTGTGTGGTCACTATCTACGATTTCCTAATGTACACTGAATCGCAAAAGAAACGCAATCTTTTTCAAATGTCATTTTATATTCTAAATATATTTCAGTGATGTAAGAGTAAATATTCCAAAACCTGCTGATTTATGGCTGAGACCCAAATTACAGGCAGTCTTTAGACTTTCCCGAAACGGGACGCCAAAATGCAGCTGCGTTGAATGTCGTGGGTATCAGTCGCAAACTATTGAAAAGAAAACCGAAATGCACGTGCATCTCGTGGAGGTTATGGCTCTAAAAATGAACTTGAACCGCATTCCTGGCATTCCAAATTTCTTCGCCTTTGGAGTAGTTCATTTCGCATTGTGGCATTGTTGGATTATTATTGTTGGAACTCCTTCCTGCTTTCTTTTTTTGTTAACGCCACATTTGTTTATGTTCTGCGTTTCGCAGGCTTTTTTCAACATTGTTCATATCTATTATATCAACGCCAATGTCTTTATGTGAGTTCGCGTGTTACTTGTGTATTCAAAAACTGCTGCACCGATCATAATGAAATTTAGAACACAAAATCAAAGCCTAGGGAGAAGGGCAATGCTGTGTGTTTCATACAATTTCATGGACCAAAATTACTGGATCCTTATGATATTTGAAACTTAGATTCAATGCATAAGGGCAGGTATAATGCAATATGTTTGGTTTAAATTTCAGATGGCTTAAAGGGGGAAGAACCCCCCCATGAAAATTCATAAATTTTCGATGTTGATGAAATTTCAACCATAAGTAATTGATACACATCAAGAAGTATTCTCAAAGATTCCACTTCATATGAGGATTCTAAGACACCATATTGAGGGCCTTAACTCCCAAATTTTAGTCATTTCTTTTATGATCCAAAATTAGGTTAAAAGTACTGAATGGATCTTTACGAAATTTGGGAATTATATTCTATGCATAAAGGCCATAACCCCCATGACAATTCATATATTTTTGCTGCTGATGAAATTTTAACCACAGATATTAGATACAAATGAAGTAATATTTATAAAATTTCATCTTCTTGCAAGTTAGAAAGACCCCTTAATGGGGACTTAATACCCACAATTTAATCATTTTATCTAAGCAAAGACGAATACAGTTGTACTCTTGGAAGCTGTAGGGTCACCCGAGCATAAAGATGAGCATTGTTTGTAATTCAATGGTACAACAGTGTAAGAGTTTGCTTTGGCATACACTTAGATTGTGATTTCTGCAATGTGGTGCATAAATTGTCAAGAAAATCGGAGGCATCTTTGCTTCCGCTGATTCAGTTGCAAAGTGTTGAGTAAAGTTATTTGATTGCAGACCTCCTTTCAGTCTTTTTATTATCACTGAGTCACACATAGTCCCCAGAGAGTAACATTGATTTCAAGGCCTTCGCAGATGAGTGACTTGTTATTCAAAGACATTTATAGATTGTAAATTTATTCTGTCCAGTTACGTATCAGTACAGTGGTCATTAGCAAACTCCAACTTTCATTTATCCTTAGCCCTCACGTCACACAGTTGTTAATGTTTATTTCAGTTGGGTCACGCCCTTCCAATTACTATAGATTCGTAATGCATCTTACGGCTGTAATACTACATTGGGAATATTACATTGGGAGTGGTAACGACTGGAGTAGGGTAGCTGACTGCTTATTGTGATGATTCGTCTTTTGGTTTCCTGTAGCTTTGCTCTATTTTACAAACCCAGTGAACATATATTTCCTATTTCAAAGAAATTCAAGCAATAGATATATGCATACAAATAGAAAAGATGTTGCAATTATTATATAGCATAACAGATTGTAGAGTAGTTTTAACTGTTTTATGGAAAGACCTAAGTTTTTTCACTTACATGGAGGTACTACATTATGTGTATATTTATGAAAATTAGGCTTCATATAAATTTATTAAGAATTGGTAGATTTTATAACAGAAATGTAGGCATTCTTGCATCGTTCTGTCACAATAAAATACGTCAAATATCATTGAAATGACGTAATATTAAATAGCATTGTAGGTAGAAATTCACTGCCAATTAATAAAATCCGTATGTTTTATATTAATTCTTTCACTTGGTGTAGAGACTTCGTAAAACATTAATCTTATTTTGGTTATTAATGTTCTAAATTTTTCTAAGGTGACTAAGTTACCTGAACTTACAGGCTGTTGTACAAAATACTTGCCATATATCATTTCTTAACTGTCGATTCTCTTTCATTTTTCCATCATGGAAAATACTCAATAACATCGCTTTCCCTTTATATAAATGCCAGTAATATGGTGGGGTAAATATAGTTTATTCTTTCTTTTATTATTGTTGAAATTGTTCAAATACTAAAGGATAAAAGCAATACTTAAAATTCTCTAAGGATCAGATATGAAGAGATTTAGAGGTTTAGTGGTGTCTTTAAATATGATGAGTAAATGTAATATGGAAATGTTTGTCTACTTACCCATTGGCAGAAGATGCCATTGCCACCGGCCTTCGTCCTCCACCTCTTCGAATCTAGAGAATAATACAAACATGGTTAATTGCAGAAAAAGTTTTGGAGTTATAATGTTTAGCTGTTAGTAGCAAGGTTTAAACAATATGCTTATATGAAGGAGGAGGTATATAAGTAACAGTAGTGTGCAAAAGACAAAGAATAACCACATCTAAAAATCCAACTACACACAGATATAGACTCAGAAAATATAATGGGAAAAGATATTTTTATTTTCAGTTTAGTTGTAGAAATCTGAACATAGCTATTATTGCTTTCAAATAAAGATATGAAATAGTGTTTATAATTATTTTACTTTTATAAGGCTCAGTTTTCATGATATCAGTGAAAATCCCTTAACATATTATTTTAGGCATAATTTAGAAATGGTTAGGAAAATAAAATCATCAAATGTAATTTGAAACACAGTTTATATAAGTATAGATGGATTATTATTTACATTATTTACATTAGTCGGATATGTGTCCTCGTGTTGTTTGTTGTTGCCACAGCGTTTCGGCTTATTTACTGTCCAGCCTTCATCAGGTGTTCTAGTGGAATTTTAGACCCAACCCTAAGTTCTCATTCTTAAGGTATTTGTTGGTGATGTTACTAAAATTCCACCAGGACACCTGATGAAGGCTGAGGAATAAATCAGCCGAAACGTTTTGATAACAACAAACAAGCTGAGTACACATAACCGTCTAATGTAAATAATGTAAATAATGTACAGAATTCTTCGTCTCTGAAAGAGAGAACAGTATAAATGGATTATAAAGATCACATCCGGAAATCATCAAAAAGCTCCAAACAGGCAAAATAGAAGTGATAGTTATTGATAGAAAACAGCATGGAGATGGCAGAATATGATATAGAAGAGTAAGAGAGAAGACTCTTTGCAGATTGTGAAATAATACAAGGAAAGAAGAAAACAGGAGCAACAAGTGTTGAAAAGAGTTAGATGGTAAGCATTTCAGACGAAGGCAGGATGTTGCAGCAGATAAATCGTGATTATGGTTGAATAATGGAGAGATCAAAGAACAAATAGAAGGCCTCGTTGTGGTTGCTCAAATCCAGTCTTTACTATTCGTTACTCTCGTTGCTGTTATGCCGAAAAGAAAAAGAACAGTTTTGACATTAACAAAGATGCAGCTCCAAAATAAAAGGCGGCTTTGAGCTGAATCTTCCCTTCAAAGACAGTCGCAGATTGCAGGGGGCTCTGCTGAAGTGAGGGCTGTGGCCATCGATGAGGGTTGTTTGAATAAAACAGATAGTAACAACGATTTCAATGCACGTGCACATGCATTTGAAAGTTCTTCCGATGTTTTACTTCCAGACATCGTAATACTCCTTCCAGTTCACGTGCGTGTAGTGTTGTGAGTGAACAAGAACATAAACAAAGGCTCGCAAAGGCCAAAGCTACTGCTCGAGCTGCAGAGAGTGAATGTCATTAAAGCAAGAATAGACAGAACCATGGAAAGTGTTTAGTACAGAATGTGTAACGAAAATGGCGAGTCAATTCTGCAGATAATAAGTACTGGAGTTCCTTTTTCACAGAATGAGTATAAATGCAGGCAGGATTACTTCAAAGAGGCTTTGGATTAAGGGGAGAATCATCGTACCAACAACGACCAGACAGTGTGATAGAGAATGAACAGTTTAAGGTATTATGGGAAAAGCTGATCCTGAAATTCAAGCAAGACGAACAAATACTATCGTGCTAGATAAGGTTTCCAAAGAGTGTGTCATCCCAGGTGTGGTTGTGTCTGAATGTACCAGTTGTAAAAAGAAGAAAAAAACGGAAGAGCAAAAAGAAAATGCCAAGATTTTCAATAATTCTGGAGGGTTTCTTCATAAGTTATCTCAGTAGTTATAGGCGCCCGAGGTACTGATGCCAATAAACTTGGTAGTTTCTTAAATAATACGAAAATTGGATTAATACAGAAATCTGTTATATTAGAAATTGCAACGATTGCTCAAAATGTCCTCAATACCAAATGAACAGTTCTGACCTGATATTCAAATGCAATATATTTGTGCATACCTTTAAATAAAGATAATGGTTTCTAATACGGGCACAAGGCTTGAAATTTGGGAGAACGGTGTAGTCAATTACATCGACCCCAGTGCTCAACTGACACTTATTTTCAACGACTCTGAAAGTATGAAAGCCAAAGTCAACCGCAGCAGAATTTGAACACAGAATGTAAAGATGAGTGAAATACTGCTAAGCATTTTATCCAGCATGCTAATGACTCTGCCAGCTTGCAGCCTTAGATAATGTACCCACCAACCTACTAATTCAACATATAGCGATAATAAAAATTCTTTCTAATGTTCACACAAGACCATCAAGGAAAATAAGAGTTAGTATGATCGACTTCAGTACCTGACTAGTACTTTATTTTGTCAGCCCTGAAAATATGAAAAACAAAGTTGACTGTGACAAGATTTGAAATCAGAATATAAAAATCCGGAACAAAAGAGGCAAAATATTTTTTTTTACATTCTAACAATTTCATTGGTAGGAACTCTGTGGAACTCACGGCCTAAAAATAGCAAAGACGTAGTATGAGCAAATCCTAGATATAAGACTGCAAAGTCCTGTCGGATGCAATGATTCGGTGTAACCATCATATCAGACGTGAAAAACTTGACATTGTTGTGGTGAACAAAGAGGAATAAGAAAGAAATTGAACAACTACGAGTGTTTTGGATACACGAAAGTTGTGGGTAATGAAACGTGTGGACGTGATACCAATAGTAATTGGCGCCCTTGGCAGTATCAACACTCAACTACCAGCATGGTGCAAAGGGTTGCTACAAATATAAATATAAATACGCTCAAAAATCAGCACTGCTTGCAGCTGTAAGAGTTCTCCGCAGGGTTCTTGAAGCATGATCAGTAAACTAATGTCACCAGTGTCTGCTTGCAGTGAACAGCCGACACTTTCCATCATACCCAGCAAAATAAGCTGAGAGTTTTCATCAAATAATAGGACTATTATTTGAAGTAAACTCTTAAATGGAATCTTGAGGGAGCAAGCAAGTCGATAAAATCGGCCCCAGAACTCACTGGGTTCTTATTTTATTGATCCCGAAAACGATGAAAGCAAAGTTGACCGTGGTGGTATTTGAAGCTGGAACATAAAGAGCGAGAAGAAATGCCAGTAAGGAGTAAGCGCCTGCCAGCACTCAAGCTGCCAAGCACCCTGCCTTAGTCTACGCTCCATCCAGGACTCCAGCTCAGTCAGGGGAACGATCTGTGGATCTAACAATCGGTAATCGCACATCCTTATCGTCAAGGAAATGTTGGACATGTCGCAGGCTCAGAGCGTGACTGCGCATCACTAGACATTGCATGATCGGTCCTCCACTCAGCGTATGTTGACAGCGAATGAACTGTTTGACCAATAGATCACATCCCTTCCACAGAAAAAGAAAAACCAAACGCTTCAATCTCATCAGCCATGAAGTGGAGCAAGGCACGAGAGTCTGGTGATAACATAAGCAAAGTAAGCCTTTCATGGACAGTTTCTTCACAGCCCATTTCTGACTGAAACTAGCCACCCCACAAGTCACGTCTCCCAGGTCTGTTCCACTTTGAGATTTGGATCAAACCAAATCGTGAGCAATTTAACCGGTACAGTCGTCCACTGCCCCATGATGCTGTTGGATGGCATGGACCTGCTTCTCCAGGTACCCAGATGCAATCTCACCGACGTCTTCTGGTTAACTTTTGTTCCTGCCCCCGTCTCGCAGCTCCCCAGTGTAGTACCAATCAGCTCCGACATTATTTCACTGACAATTACCCGCTTCTGCAATCATGGATCTTTCATGCCAGAGTTCTGACGGGATGCCCCCAACCCATTTAACCCCCAAATTCAGAGGAAGTAACTCTTAGGACAGTACGTACAGAAGAGAAAGGGAAGAGAGGTGTCATCCTTGACGGTCGGAGTGCTTGATACTAAACAGTACCGATAGGTGACTATTTAAAGTTACCACCAAGCAAATGACACAATAAATTGTAATGATCTAGCTTCTGCAGACGAGCCCGAATCCAATTACTTAGTGGAATGCCACCAAGTATTAATGGTCAACTCTATCAAACGGTTCCAACTGATTTAAATTAACCAGAACCCCACCTATGCCAGGCTTTTTACCTAAATTTTCTGTGGTGCACCATGTGAGGTGGAGATTGTTATAGATAAATCTGTTTGCTTTAGCACATTCAGTGCCTCACCTATCGGAGTATCGAGGACCAGCACCAACTTTTTCGATAATATTTTGGTCAAAATCTTCAAACCATCTCCCTTGTTCGGGTCCTTTCTCGGCTACACTTCTTTCCACAGAACTGGATATTCCCACGTTTATTGCCAGTTGCAATAGAAATCTGTCAAGCAGTCCCTGAATAAGTCTGGCATATGACGATAAAGCTTGAAGGACAGACCATCAGGCCCCGGCGACTCCTCCATCGTCCAGCCCGATATTGTTTCCCGTATTTCATCAGCTGATATCGGCTTTTTACAGAACTTCGCATTCCAGGCCAAGAGCCATGGCACACCATCGATGTAGGCAGTAAAGCTCATCTCCATCCATCGTCCACCATCGACTAGCCACCCAAATAGTTGAGCGAAGTGTCACATCTGCTGTAGTAGAGCGTCACGCACCCTTCCAAATTCGCCAAAGGTCGAATTGTGGCCTTGTTGCTGCATTGAGCATCTTCCACCCTTATTCCTTCGATCGCATACTCTATCTCTGAAAATTCAACCTTCGTGCTTAGTGTAGAAGAATAGATCAAGGGCCAGATGTGCTGCCAGAATGTGAGACATGCATTCAAGATGGCGTTGCAATTACACACTAGCACTAAAGATCGGGACGTTCCTAGGAAACCCTCGAAAGGCCTGAAGAAATCCTGCTTCCTTTCCACACTGAAGAACACACAGTTATCAGTCTAAAGGCACCACCTTCGCTACTGTTCACATCTACAACCAATAACATAGAGTCCAGGAAGACAAAACGCATCTCGAGAATCATGTCTGCCCAGGTCCACGAAAATTGAATGGATCTCTAGTCCCAGGTCTTTCCGAAATAATCCTGTCACTTCTCCACCCCACCACCCATTCCAGATTTAATAAGAAATGTGAAGATATTGAATCTGCTACAAACGGGTGCAAATTTGCGTGTATTCGAATTCCTAGTCTCGCTGATGATTATTACATCCAAACCTAGTAATTTGCGCTCATTAAGCAGGCAACCCCGTAAAATAATATTAAGCATTCATAAAGATTGCTACAAAAATTTAATTACAACACCGGACGTCAATAATGTGTTTGTGAATGTTTTTCATTCGGTCAGCCATTCATTTTGTTTGCAGGTTAACATTGTGTGCATGTTTTCCCTTTACAATAATTCATTATAAATTAATAAATATACTCTAAATTCATTATAAATTAATAATAACACTCTAAATAAACTGAAGAAAAAAGACCAAATAGTGGAAACTCATTATTGCTTCTCTCTTAAATGAATTCATAAAACCTTTTCACATATTTAAAAAGCAAGAGAATTTCTAGTTCCAAGATACAAAGTTTGAGCAACATAGGAAAGTTGATGCTGATTTAAATATATACTGCATCTGATTTATGAAATTTATAAAGAAAATAAGAAGACTGGTTACGAAACCTAGGAATGCTTGATGCATTTTTAAAGTAATGAGATACACCTTCTACTCATGTGAACTAAGTACAAGTTGCAAAGCCACATCAAGTGATGAATCCAAATGAACAGCAAATGAAAATTGAGAGATAAAATAGAAAAAACTAGAGACATTTTCTTATTTATCACTTTAAATGATGTATTTAACCAAATGATCGTTTATTCGGAAACTGCTTGCTTTTTATCAAAACCTTCCAAAAACTGCTTGCTTCAAATCTCATCACTGACGATATAATCATTCGAATTATTAAGTTGAGATCTTTCTGTATGTAAAATGAAGTTATTTAAGGGGCTAATTTCGTAGATGAAATAAATTAATACATAAAAGGGGAGAGAGGGAGAGAGAGAAAAAAAAGGAAAGCAAAGAATGGGTCAGATATAATTAAAACTGAACAATTGGTAGAAGTCTGTCCGCATGAAATATCCTGAAAGTAGACCTTTTGCAAAATCTAAAACCTCTGAATGATATGGCTACATATGCTGCCACATTCTTATGAGAGTATTGTGATACACACACACACACAATGTTTTTTACAATATTGCCGATGTATTATCCTTCACCAAACTTATGTAAAAATGGGCACATGCTCAAACAATGTGAGGGATGCCAAGAAGGGAGCGGGTAGGTGAGAGAAAGTATGAAAACAATAAGTGCATAAGACACCAACACGAAGACGGAAGTAGTGAGAGGCAGATGTTGTTCAAGGTAAAAAAAAAATCATTGATACTATGATTTAACATTTACCTGCATTATAATGAGGGTGGAGCGAAATAAAGGCAGTATTCCGAAATTAGTGATCATATTTCTCTATTTCTATAAGTATGAAATTCAGTAACCTGAGGTTCCGCTAAACAAAGGATGCCTGTATAAAGGGCGTGAGGTATTTTAAGCACTTACTTGTGTCTATTAACTTACAAGATTAGGAAAGGTATTATGTTAGAAAATCAAGCATTTATTATTAGTCGTGACCCCTGGATTAATGGGATTGATATGAAGTTATTGAACCAAAAAACAAAAATTAGCGTGGGTGAGTCTGTGTGATGGCACATGGCCAAACGGTTAGGGTGCTGCTCCCGTAATCGTCTGTTCGATTTCCAGGCCGGGTGGTGTGTTGGGTTTTTGAGCTAAACGCTTCATTTCACGTTGTTCTGCAACCACTTAGACATCTCATTTGTGGCACACTAAGCACCTGTACAGGTGATGTCGATTTGATGGAGAAAGTGAGCTAATGCGCAGCACGAACACGTGATCATAATTTAAAAAAATCATTTGTAGGTTGTTCAGAAAGGAAATACAGAACCGTCATTCTCGAAATCATGACTATAATTAAAAAATATTTGAAAGAAATCGTTTTTTGGTTTCGTAAAGTATACTAGCCATCTCAATATAGCTAACCACTAAGGGTGGGTGTTACTGTAGCTTTTAGCCCCAGGAGATCATCGTCTCCAGCTGGCTTTAGGCAGACTTTCTGTGCCCTTTCTGTGCTACAGTAACACCCACCCTTAGTGGTTAGCCATATTAAGATGACTAGTATACTTTACGATGTCGAGCAGTTACTGTTTACATCTCATTCAGAGATTTATTATTGTTTTTTGGTTTCTTATCCAGAAATCTGCTTTCCATTGTTCTCCACCATACATTCGGCTTTCCAACAAGTATAAATACAAAGCATTGGCGGGGGTTGGTCGTTTTCGCTTCCATAAGTTCTATGCCTATCGCTTTCTAGCAAGCACCTCTTCCTAACAGGCATACATGTTACCAAAGTGGCGAGAGCTTCATCATTGTCATTCTCCCTTTACCACCATTTAACAACCGACTACTACAGACAACCTTTGTATACCTAATCTAATGCGAAATTCAAAGGAAAATAAATCTGGCACGCAAGAACTTTCATCACCATGTTGATTCTTATGGTTTATATTACACTGTCTCACGGAGTTTGAACACTCTAACAGTATCATAACCTGTTACACACACTCATACACACACACACACGTCTTTGTGTCTATATTTGTCCCCCACCACCACCGCTTGACAACCGGTGCTGATATGTTTATGTCCCCGTAAGTTAGCGGTTCGGCTGAAGAGGACGATAGAGTAAGTATCAGGCTTTAAACAATAAGTGCTAGTGCCGCTATATTTGACTAAAAGTTCTTCAAGGCGGTGCCCCAGCATGGCCTCAGTCTATTGACTGAAGCAAAAAAAAAAAATAGAAAGTAAAAGAACAGATAGATAGACAGACAGACAGATAAACTGACAGATAGATAGATATGTTTCTTTATTAGCCACACAGGGCTGCACACAGATAGAACAAATTACAAGGTAGAGCTTTTCTTTTGAAGGTATTAAAAAAAAAAAAAAAAAAAAAGGAAGGGGAGGTTCGATCAAAAGGGATCGTAAAAGGAGAGAAAGAGGACAAAAATAAGGGGGGTTAAAAAAAAAAAAAAAAAAAAAAGGGGGGGGAGAGGAAAAAAAAATGATCAATAGGGATCATTATCACAGAAATGTCAATATGAAGTGTAAAGGGGAGGACAGGTGAGGTTTACCCGTGGAAAGAAAAGCCTGCGGAAAAGACCACGGTAACCTCGGTCAATGAAGTCACATTTTATATTTCTTTTTTTTTTTTTTTTTTTTTTGCAAATAAGCAACTCTCTGTTTTCGATTTCTGGGTTCATAGGACTATGCTCAAGGTGGCTTCGTCATTCATACGTGCCATTCTTGCTACATTCACCCATCTTT
>NC_043013.1:8854931-8887431 GCF_006345805.1 Octopus sinensis
TGCATGTACTTGATGTGGCAGTAAGTCCATTCTCAAATGCTATCCATAATACATGTTAGTGGTAGCGGTTGAAGTAATATAAGAGGTGTTAGCAGTAGCAGTAGTTGTGGTGGTGGCGGCGATACTCCTTGTCGTTTAGCTCCAGGTTAAACTTAAATCAAGTAGATCTATGATCAAAAGCATTCCAGCTATAATCATCTTTCCCCTTTTTAGGGTCATATCTAACACTATATTATCTACCTGTAATATGTACTTCTTTTTTGTTATAGATTGGGTATGATTTGGAAGAAATTTAGCTGCTATTTCTAGAGTCTCTCTTTTTAGCATGAGTTGTCACTGTAGTTATCATTGTTGTTAGCTCAGATCAAACCTATTTGAATAGAGCCGTGAGCAGAGGCAGTTCAGCCATGACCAGCCCATTCTTTATAGAAATAGGAATATTCTTTTACTTTCATCAGTCATAGATCTGTGATCTTGCTGGGGTCTCTGCCTCAAAGAGTTTAGGTATTTGAATTGACTTCAGTGATTATTTTAAAGTCAGATTCTTTTCCTGTTGGTTTCTTTTGCCAAAGTGCTATTTCATGGCGACAAAGACAATCCAATACTCGTTGTCAAGCAGTGATAACACACACACACACACACACACACACACACACACACATTATTCACCCACAGCAATGAGTGAATGATATTCTTAACCATTTAGCATTTAAACTGGCTGTATCTGGTTGAAATATTCTACCTGCTTCATGTTAAAACTGGCAAGGTACGGCCTCTCACACCTGCTCTACAATGTCATTATAAAAATATACAAGTGCATCAAAATCTCCAAAACAATATTAATAAATAAGCATAACAGTTAATAAAATAATTTGAATGCTAAAGGGCTGAAAGACAATTTAGTATAATTAAACTTCCCTAAAAGTTCCAAATGAAGCGAGTCTAATACTAAAAAACAATCTTTAAACATTTTGCATGGAAAAAAATCTTTTGAGGTAAATATATTGATGACTTGGAGAGAGAATAAGGGTGAAATTCGTATTTAAGCATATCTCATTTATTTCCGAAAAAGCAATTAGTATGATTTAATTTTAATGAAGAGGAATCTAATACAGAATATCGTTTCAAATTGGTACAGTCATTAAGAAAAAAGTAAAGAAGTAAAAAGTGCTCAGACTTGAGGGTGAACTATAGCTATGCCTTTTTCTATCTATTTATAGACAAGCAGACTGTGAATTATACTTTTACGGTTAATATACATTTTCACAATTACTTCTATGAACTCTACCTAATTCAGTTTTCTACCAAATTATATGTAGTTAAGTTCATTATATGAGTGTGTGTGTGTGTGTGTGTGTGTGTGTGTGTGTGTGTATGCAGATGTATACAAAACAATTCAGAAGGATCTGAGTAAAGTAGTTTTGGGTTCATCATCATCATCATTTAACATCCATGTTCCATGCTGGCATGAGTTGGTTATGGTAATTAGACAGAACATAAGAAGTAGAAAGTTTACATTCTCAGGTATAATGACTCAACAATAGATAATGCACATTTCTATGTATTAATCATTTCAAGCAGTTATATTTTATATATGTACAAGTGAATTAATCATATTAATAACATCTCTCCTTCTTGCGTTATCTCCCACATCACTTTCCCAGTTTTCAGAGTTGGCACTATAAATGTAGGCACATTGAAAAGCCGGTCTAGCGAGATTGCAGAGGTGCTTGAACAGAGACGTGTTGATGTATGTTGCGTACAAGAGTTAAGATAGAGAGGAGATTCAGCCAGTCCTCACAGGCAAAGAACATAGGTATAAACTCTTCTGGAAAGGTAATAGTGACTGAATAAGGGATGTAGGCATACTTCTTGCAGAAACATAGGTGGATAAGGCCGTAGATGTAGCGAGGGTGTACGAGAGAATACTTAAACTCAGACTAGTCTTGCAGGATGGTATAGCTACAATTATCTCCGCCTATCCCCACAAGCGGGCCTACCAAATGAACAGAATTATCTCTTTTATGATATTCTTCTGCATGCTACCTCAAAGACGAATGATATTGATCTCATCTTTGTAGCTGGAGAATTTAATGTTAACGGTTCCTCATGAAGATAATATGGACGCCGCACGGGCTCGAAAATTTAACTGTTATGTAAACCTCCTCGAGGAATGTGAAGACGCAGGCTGGAAAGCGGAACATTTTCCAATCGAAGTTGGATGTAGAGGGTTCGTTGGACACAGTGTGAGACGACTGTTGTTATCGCTAGGCCTAACCCATCGTAAACTCAATACCACCATGACCGATATCCAATCTACAGTGGAGAAGACTAGCCATTGGATTTGGTTAAAAATAGACGATGAGCGATGGCTAAAAGGATATTGAGCTTAATTTGATAACCAGCTGATCTAGCAATTGGGGCTTCATATCAGTGAGGTGGGGGGGGTGCGCATTGATTACGTCGAGAAGTAGGCCCCGAAACGGCGTGCCTTCTCTCCTGATGACCACACACACTTGCTGGCTTCCGGTATACAGAGCTTTTGACTGGTAGCACTTGCATGTGCAAGTAGTTTGCAAGACATATGTGGGTGATTATCACTGTTTGCATATGTGTATGTATGTATGTATGTATGTATGTATGTATGTTTTCATGCAAGCATGTATGTATGTATGTATGTGTGTATGTATGTATGTATGTATGTATGTGTGTATGTATGTATGTGTGTATGTATGTATGTATGTATGTATGTATGTATGTATGTATGTAAATTATTTTGACATTTTGAAAAAGAACGTCTGAATCATATTTTGTTTAAATGTAGAAATACAAACCTATAAAATGAATTTCGAAAATGTTCAAAAGTGAAGATTTTGTGGTGTAGTTGTATGAAAAGTTAATAAAAACAATATTGTTTTTAAAATATCGGAATAGTGTCGAAACTACAGGGAGAAACTATAAATTATAGATTTTTAAAAGGAATTGATTAACATTCCTAAGAGTTCACAGATAACGAAGCATGTGTTACATCATTTCTGCAAAAGTTCGAAAGCATTTGATCAGGGATCAGAAAATTAGCCAAAGGTTTGAGGATAAACAAAATAATCATAAAACAGATACATACGTTTGCCAACTTTCGAGTCACTTCATCAAAGCCAAACTGTTCAATTCAGTTTCTTTAAGTAGAATGATGCGGTCTTAACCTCACACCCACACATTCAATAGTGAAGCGCATTGAAGTATAACAGAGGTCATACTGATTATAAAGAAAAACGGTAACCTTAAACCGAAAGTCAAATCTATTTATCAGGAGGCCGTGACAGCTGCAATTTGCCACTCCTATTTGAGATCATACAATGCATTCTAATCGTGACAAAACTTAAGAATACACTAGCATGACAGGTCAAATGACAAAATTTGTATACATACGTAATCCAATATACATTCATGTAGACATGCATCCGTACATCCATCCATTCATCCGTTCATATATACATACATACATATATACAAACATACACATACATACATATATACATATTCATACACACATACATAAACACATGCTTATATACATAGATACATAAATTTATGGATACATATGCATATATAAATACATGAATGCATACGTATATATATACATACGTACATGCTTATATACATACATACATGCATACATACAGACATACATGCATAATCTTTTAACCACCAAATGTCTAAGTGCATCTCTTGACCAGGTTTGCATATATGAGGCTAAGATCATAAGACTTGGAAAGCGGCTCCTTGAGCAGCATTTCTTGTCTGATAAGCTTAAATACATATCAAAAAAGCCGCACGACTCTACCACGGTATGTCATCAGATGAAAAGATGAGCGCATATCAGCAGAAGCCCATGCATGTATATGTGAGTAGGAAGCACCGAGATAATAGTAACATTTGTCATTAAAGCAGTCTATTATAGACCAGCAACCAGATTCCTACTTCCCACCTTGACTTGAAGGGTATGCGGTTGCAATCCAGGGATATGAAATATCAAACAAATATACGATGCACAAAAGAAGAGAGATATATGAAAAGCAGTAATATATGACAACCTATGCAGTTGTTCGAAGATGTCATCACAGTATTAGCTATCGATGAGATATGATGTAGTAGCTAGGACATTGTATATAACGAGTTCCGTCGGAAGCATAAACCCGAGAACAAAGAAGAACCCACGGTATGGTAGACACCATATCCACTTATAATAAAAAGGAGTACTGGTGAAATGCTCCTCTGGAAACCTCAATAAATTATAAACATATTATATGTGGTATACTCATTTGGGATAGAGAAGAGAGACTGTGTATAGTTGTGGAAGTCAACTTCCCTGCAGATGTTAACATAAAGCCGAAGAGAAGCGAAAGAGAAAATACGCTGAAAAATAAAATACCTACGCAAAATCTGCAGTTACTCTAATCAGATTACAAGTTCGTGTTTATAACTGTAATTATTAGGGCACTTGTATATGTAACACAATGCTTAAATACCAATCTTCAGTAATTGGACTTCTCAAACTCAGAAAGAAGAAAGCTAATTCGAAGACTACAGATCCAAGCAATCAATGGAACTCTAAATATCTTATAAAATTTTCCAGAGGCTTATAGTTTAAGTATATATGAGTATGTCTTGATATGCAAGTATATGCATTGGAATACATACATAAACAAAACATACAAATTTGCACATACACAAATATTTGATTTATATTTTTGAAATTCAAATGAAGAAGAATTGGTTCTGGGTTAGAATCCGGCTCCTCTATTGTCAAGAAAGCTTGAAATAAAACTGAATAAAACTGAATACTGGCGTACATACATAAATGCTTGAATACATACATAAATAGATATATATGCATACACACATGCATACATACAAACATACATACATACATACATACATACATACATACACACATACATACATACATACATACATACATACATACATACATACACAAAAGACACAAATCTGTACGTATACATATATACATACACACAAAAATATCCTGTTGTTGATGCTAAAATTACAATGAAAGAGCCTTGGATTTTTGTTAGGAAACCGGCCCTTTCTCTTTTGGCAAGAAATCTTGAAATAAAACTGAATAAGGACATACGTACATTCTCAAAGGCTACAGAGCTGCAGTTTGGCCAGAATAAATGTTGCTACATGATTGTGAAATGCGGGAAACTGTAAGCAAGACTAGCAAAATCTCCAACACTGACTTAACTGTTTCCTCTATATCTGATGAGGGATGTTACAGGCACCAAGGGGTGGAAGAGAACATATCATACAATGACACATGTAACAACAAATCATGTGTCATTAAAGAATGTTATAGTCGAATAAAGAACATTTGGACCCAGAACTCAGCATTCAGAAAAAAAAACAGTGACTCAAAATGTATTTGCTGTGCCAATACTCATACCAACATTTAGGCTGGTTGGACGCTCGATGAGATCCGAACTATTGATGTGAAAACCCCAAACATGCTAACCAGCAGACACAAGTTCCACACCAACAGTGACGTACAACGCCAATACCTAAAACGAAAACAAGGCAGCAGAGGTTTAATATCAATCCAGACTGCCTTTCAATGTCGTATCCCTTCGGCAACATTATTTAAGTGCCAAGTATCGACGTGCATCCTCTGAGTCATCAAAGGAGTACTTTGGTGATATTTTTGAGCAGCTGCTAATCTTACGAACGAAATGTTGCGCAGAAACACGGCATAATAAACAATTTCTTGCAGCTTCAAGAGATCACTATCTCTTTTGTTTGTTAGGTATTTTATCGCAACTTCATTTTCTTGGATTGCAAACGCATTGTCGTTGTATTGTGATGTGTTGTAGTGGTCAAGATTGCAACAAATGTTTCATGTCCATAGGATTATCTTCCTTCAGACGGCGAGCTGGCAGAATCGTTAGCACTTCGAGTAAAATACTTAACGGTATTTCGTCCGTGTCTACGCTCTGAGTAGAAAATCCTCTGATGTCGATTTTACCTTTCTTGGCTTCATAAAATAAATACCAGTTTATAATGTTTTTTTATTAAGTCTAGCTGGGGTTTTTTCGTTGTTTTTATTAGAGATACCTCCCAATCCAGACAATACGAACACTCTCACTACAAATCCCTATAATTAAAATACCGTTAATTATCTTTCTCTCTGCTGCTCATCTCAGTCATCCTCGACAAGATCGACAGCGATAAAGTGTGCTTTTGGACCACATCTTAATAATGTGCTTATGAGTGTGTGTGTGTGCGTGTATGCTTGTATGCATGTATGTGGTTATGAGTGCATATATTTATGTATGGATGTAAATATGTGTCTGTATGCATGTACGTATTTCTTTTTCTCTTTTTAAATTAGAGTAATTTAGGCCTGAGCAACTACATTTTTTTCTTTATTGCCCTTGTGGCTAAACAAGGACTGGCAAAGGGATAGAGTTGATTACATCAACCCTAGTGCGTAACTGGTACTTATTTAATCGACTTATTCCTCCTTCAAGTGTTTTATGCTATCCTCCGTCCTTGACCTGACCTTCCATCCCTGATAGGGATATTGCTACGAGTTTAATGCTCCTTCAAAATCAAGGAGTGATTGCAAACCAATGAACTACTGATGATTATATTGTAGCTGTACTTGCTGCATTATTGTTCAAGCGTTTGTTAATTAACAGAAATGTCACTGGAGAGTCAAGTTTCCGGAAAACTGTATTTGTGCATTGCGTCTCTGGCAGTTTTATTCTGCAAATTATGCTTGCTGTAATTTTTAATTGATACTTTTTCTACCCTAATTTGAATTATGCTAGTCTTGAGTAATTGTGATGTAACCAAAGAACACATTGTAATTTAAACTTCTCCAGGAATATTAATTTAAGCAAAAGGATAGATAAAAGCAAAAGTTTGCAATTCATTGCACTCCTCCCCTATATATATATATATATATATATATAGATAAACGTTAAAAATAACACAAACTGGGACAAGAACGTGAAACATTTTGAAGACGGCAAAAAAACACACAGACGGGACTTTCGAAGCTCTCAGTCATCAGTCAAGAACCAGATCATCTTCGCAATTTCGGCTGATTAAGTATAATAAGAGTAAACAATAGCATTAATGGTTTTTAAAAAAAACAACAATTATTAATTACTGGTAGATTTCGGCATGTAAATATAACCATTAACGGTGGGAACTTCTATAAAAGTTCAATATATATTTTGTATATAAATAAAAAAAGGCAGGCAACATGTTGCTCAGCCACATACCGAAAAAATTAGAAATAGCAGTCAAAGACTGTTTATTTCTATTTTCTACAAATAAGACTCCACATACGACATTTTTTTTACACACAATTTTTTGTACATGATGAAGGGTTTGCCAATTGTTGATGTAGCTCCAAAAAATATATTTGAGCTTCATGTTACCCATATATTCATTAGTGAAATATTTCAGTATGTTGGGACTGATAAAGTAGCATGAAGTATCATGAAAGCCCAACTTCTCTGTGCCTTCTGCGTGCTGAAAGCAGCCCTCTAAAATGGCATGACAATGCTTCTCAATATTTGTAATACTGCCACCTGGCGTGTGTGTTTGTGTGTGTGGTTGGCGCATCTGTACAATGCTGTCGTGTTTGGCACCGATTTTGGAATACTGTTAAATAGATAATTCAAGTATTTTAAATGTAATATGCGAATAAATTGGTTCTTGTCACAATTCACAACATCGAAACACACACACACACACACACACACACATAATTTGTATCATAAACCGTGAATCCTCGAAATTTTTCTGAATATATCGCTTTTCCATTTGTAAATTATTTTCAAATTTTAATAAAGAACGTATGTATCATACTGTCCTGTTTTAAACATTGAAACGAAAATATATAAAAGGAATTTCGAAAAAACTTCAAAAGTAAAGACATTGTTGGGGTTGGGTTAGCAAATTAATAAAACTATATTTCCGTAGTTTCTTAATCAGTCTTTTGCAATTAATATCGGAATAGACTATCAAAAACTACCCAGAAAAACAATTAGTTATAGATTTTTAAATGGAATTCTTTGATTAAAACACCAGCAAGTAGGAGTTACTTTATTTCTGCAAAAATATGGGGAATGATTACGGAGATGTACTTGCATAGCGAACGACTTGATCTGAGATCGTGTGCTGGAACGAAAACAATTGCAGCGTGGAAGTTGTTTATAAGCCATTTACGAAACACACAAAACCGTTAGATTCACTTCAACATTTAAATTTAATTTGTCAAAATATTTTCATCGCTTTGAAACCGCGACCTGTTCACTGACAAAGATTCGTTGCTAAAGCGACGAAAATATTTTGACAAATTAAATATAAATGTTGAAGTGAATCTAACGGTTTTGTGTGTTTCTTAAATGGGGAATGATCACGATTTAAAAAACCTTTGATAAGGGATCAGAGCGATCAGTTACTGCTTGACGATAAACAACAAAGTCATTAAATATGATAAAAAAGATTCCACTGCCAACATTTGAAGCAGTCTTTCTAGATTACATGTGAGAGACGCAACACATTCTCACATTTATAAACTCAAACAGAATATCTTCTCAATAACAATCAGTCAACATAATATTGCAACATAAATTCGACAAATAAAGTACACGAAACGCATTGAAGTGTGACGTAGCCCATACTAAATGAGTAAATTCGGTAAAATGGGCTTTTGTATACATATATGTACCCATATATATATATATATATATATATATATATATATATATATATATATATATTCTATTTTTAATATTTTTAATATTCTAGTTTTCTATTCAGGCTAGGTTTATTTTCTATTATATGTGTAGCTTCTGTAATTTGTCTAATTGTTGCATCTGTTCTATGTGTGGACAATATCTTAATCTCTATGTTATTGATTGATCCCCCGTGTTCTTGTTCGGCGTGTTGGTACAGAATCGGTAGAAGCTATCCTTTTAGTAGAACTCTCTGTACGGATAACTATTGCACTGTATGTAGATTTAGCCCACAAACGAACTGTAAAGCCAGAAATGTGGTCTATAGTATAAGATGTATAGAGGGACGATGCAGTAACAAGACAGTAACATACGTAGGGGAAACTGCAAGAAGCATTGGTGAGCGGGTGAATGAACATTGGAGACAACTCAAGGAAGGTAAAAGCTCATCGATTCTGTACCAACACGCCGAACAAGAACACGGGGGATCAATCAATAACATAGAGATTAAGATATTGTCCACACATAGAACAGATGCAACAATTAGACAAATTACAGAAGCTACACATATAATAGAAAATAAACCTAGCCTGAATAGAAAACTAGAATGGAGCAATAGCGCACACCACAACATATGACAATAGTGGATCCTGCATACATAATAAATACACAGGTAATTAAAGAAATAGAAATGAATATCTATATATATGTATATGTGTATATATATGTATATGTATATGTGTATATATGTGTGTGTATATGTATATATATGTATATGTATATGTATGTGTATGTATATATATGTATGTATATGTATATTCCTTTTTTTTCCATTAGATTTATTATTATTATTACTAATATTGTTGTTATACATACATACAAGCATATGTAATGATAATAATGGGTGGATGTAAACACATGAACAAAATTAGAACAAAAGCAACAACAACAAAAACAAAATACAAATTACAAGAATGTATATAACCAGAAGATACAAATATTACAGGCATCCCCCCCACACACACACACTAAATAAACATAGACGCACATAGAGATATAAACATGCGCAAATGAAGACATACAATAGAAATATAAAATGGCTGACGGTTAGTAAGGAGAGACACAAGTAAGTGAGAAGAAAACAAAGGACCACTGATGCGGTCACAGGAGTGTGACGAAAGAACTTTGGCCGAAATAAGATTAAGATTAATGTAAAAAATAAATATCACTGAAGCAAAATAACACCAAATATATAGTGCGTGTGTTTTTATTGGCTAAACTGGCAATATGACCATTCCGAAATATAACAATATCTGTTTCAACACACGACTTCACATAAAAAATCTTGCACAACAAATATTTAAACGTACTATATATATATATATATATATATATATATATATATATATATATATATATATATATATATATATATATATATATATGTATGTATGTATGTATGTATGTATGTATGTATGTATGTATGTATGTATGTATGTAAGTATATATAGACAGATAGATATATACATAGATATATAGATAGATAGATAGATAGATAGATAGATAGATAGATAGATAGATAGATAGATAGATAGATAGATAGATAGATAGATAGATAGATATGAAAACATGCACATACGTGCACAAATGTACATACAAATATATTTGCTTATAGCTCTCCGTCAATGTTAACGACGACATTGTCCTCTAGGAGTCTTATCCTACATTTTGTGAGTTGACCGATGTGAAAACAATTTGATCCTGGAATGGCCTATCCTTGAACGCAGATGACAAGGGAAGCTGCTCATTATGTTAATGGGGAGTCTGAAATGACGTTGAAGTCTCTTTTCCTCAAGTCTCTCACGTCGGATTAGTTCAAAGTGTGAAGCTCCTTCGTCGCTGAGGGAACGCCAGATTTGCCGGTTGTGAGCAAAGTATTCAAGTTGTGCCGGTTGAATGTTGCGGGAGTTAAGGACAAGCTAAAGATGATCCCGGAATCCCATTTTCGGAGGCGTCCAAAGGAGGAGGAGGTGATCCGTCGTAGAACGTCATCGACGATATGTCCATTTTACCTAGGTGGTTAAAAGAGTCAACATTTGACAGAAGCGTGTCGTTTATATATAGTTATGTTGCTGGATGTGTTTTTTTTTTATTAAATACGTTTGAATGATCTCGTTGTGTTTTTTATGTTGATGTTAAGACCCAGACGAATATAGGTTTCATCCATGGCACTTAAGAATCGCTGGAGTGAGGCTGTTTCCTGAGCAGTGGCAGCGGTAACATTTGCATACCGGAGCTCAAATATCAGTTGATGCTAGAGAATTCGCTTTGAGCCGGTGGGTCTTGAAAATACTGCCATCATAGCGATAACGGGTTCTTATGCTATCGTCGGTACTCTGTTGGACCTAGGAGAGGAGAGTTACAGCTATGTAGATGCTGAACAAAACAGGAGTGAGAACGCAACCCTGTTTGACTCCTGGTTTAACTCTAAATTGTTCTGAAGACGCTCCACCAAGACAGACTCTGGCTAGCATTCCGTTGTGGAATTTGCGGATGAAAGTTAAAGCAGTTGGAGGATAGCCACACTTTCCATAAAATGTCACAATCAACGGTGTCAAAAGCATTCGTCATATCGAAGAAACCAAAATTCATTTTTGTTGTTCTCTGCATTTTTCGAGAAGTAAGCGTGCACCAAATATCAAATCAATTGTGCTCATATAAACCACATTGAGATTCAGGGATGGTGTGGTCCGACACGAAGATAAGAAGATGGCGGAGAATAATGCGTGCAAGAATGTTGCAAGACACATCCAGAGGCTTCTGCTGTCACTGCAGTCGGATCGATTGCCTTTTCTTTTGTAAATGCAAATAATGATTGGTATTAATTTTTGTTTGTTTGTTTTTCCAACAGAGAACTAGGAATGGGTGAAGATATGATGCAAGTTGCGGTCCGCCGTATTTCCAAACCTCTCCAGGGATACAGTCTTCGTCAGGAGACTTCTTATTCTTTTGGGAGTGCAGTACCTTCTAGACTTCGTCTTGACTGAGTTCAGCTGCTATTTCTTCGATGATTTGAAGTTTTGGAAGCTCATCTAAAATCGACGTATCTGTCCATCGTTAAGGTTCTTATTGTTTTCTTTAATTAGAGTAGAGCCGTCAGCGATACAGATAGGTGCAATCAGGCAATGCGAAGGACCGAAGTTGTCTTTGAACGGGTCCGAGAGTTCATAAGTTTTCTTTTCTTCAGCGAATTGTTGGATCTTTTCGGAGTTGCGGAGCCACCAACCATTCTGTGGGGCCTCAGCCCTAAGGTTATGCTAGTTTGGGACTAAGAAATGAAGATTTGCGAGGTGGGCGTTATGAGCACGGTTTTTCGCCTGCAAAAGGGGTTGGATAATGTCTGCATTATCCAACCCCTTGAGTTCTTCATGTGGGATTTTCCAATAGTGGGTTCAGAGTGGGTGTGTCGAATGATGGAGAGCGCAGAGTTCCAGAGTAAGTTGAGTTCATTCTGATTCTGTTCGACCTCGATTCCTTCCCTATGTTATTTTCCATATTGCGAGGGAGTTCTTGTAGAACTGGAAGAACTAGAACAACTGGGCAGACAGTAGCGACGTTTTTTTGTTTTTGGAGCTCAGTGTGTTTTGTTTTGGAAACACTTTTGCTTTTTCTGGCCGGAGGGCGGATTTGAAGACATAGGTGCGCGCATCGTATGGGGATCAGCCTAACATTCTGCACCGCGCTTGTATTTGATGTAGAAGGCATCGTTCTGATCATTTTGACGAACACTCACGTAATTGAGGAGATGCCATATCTTGGAGCGAAGGTGTATCCTTCTCCAAGCTGAGTGTAGAGACTGGTAGAAGGCGTCTTTAGTTTCTTCATTAATGCCTAACGTCGGGGAATGTACACTGAAGATAGTGGCATGTACTTTGTTACTGAGGAGAATTCGAAAGGTCATCTGCCGTTCAATTATATCGGTTGAAATCGAAGAGATGTTCTCCAGTAAAGACCAACGGACAGCAAATCCTGCACTATGAATTCTATTTTTGATTTGAAAAAGTCCTTTCCAGAAGTATATGTATCTTTCATCAACTTCAGTGAGAGATCCGTCATCAGAGAATTTTGTTATGCTGAATGCATATCCACATTGCACCCTTTCAGTTAAAAGGCGATGAGCGCGGTCCTAAGGTTGGGTCGATCGTGGTCATCACGGTCAATCAAAGTTCGTATATTCCATGTAGCAAAAAATGAGAGATTGTGATGGTTTTCTTATTAATCTTCGACCGCAGTATGGAGATGGCTTGCCAGGTGCGATATTCTAGCTAGGTAAAAGGTCTGACATCTTTTAGACTACATTTCCTAAGCCTCTCCTCAACTGAGGCGCTGAGAGTCTACAAAAGATCCTCCTGGTCACACAGATAGGACAAAAATCGGTGTGAAGTCCCAGAGTCACATCGAGACCACCGTCTTGCCTGCACCACCAAGAAGGTGGGATAAGAGGTGTGAGAACAAAGCTTACGCACGGAGTTGTATAGGGTGATGGGACGGGCAGTTAGTCCCATTCGCATGCACCTGACTCTTGTTCAGCAGTACTTCGGTGACAAGAGAAATGTCCAAGACGACCAAAAGCTGTCAAGAAATTGCAGCTAGTTGCCGGAATCCAGGTCGCTACTCACTTGGGCAAGGTTTTAGGTTGGAGTTTCCATCTCGTAGAAAGATTGCCTCTCAAGGCTAATGAGCTCCATCAGCTCGCGAACAGAGCTATTTCTGAATGCTCTTTCACCATCTCACAGAAAGGATATCTACGCCCACATTCACCGAAACACAGTTGACCTTCAGTCGTAACCCTTACCATGAAGAAGCGTTATACTCCGTAATACAGGGCCCTTGCCTGAACTTGGCTGCTACTTTCACAGTACCTGCACCGCGACATGGAAGCGCTAGGCAAGAATTACCGCCGTATAAATTAGGGAAGATGACCCGAACTACCATCAACAAGGACCTTAGCTATCAGTAGCCAGGTCTCCATCGGAAGCCGGGAATCATAAATACGTACAAATATAAAACATAAAATATGCTTTATATATGTATAAAGATAAAAATAGAAAGCAACAGGATGCAATAGAATGTAGTAGAATAAGAATGAAAAAAATACACATTCTTTTATTCTTTTACTTGTTTCAGTCATTTAACTGCGGCCATACTGGTGCACCGCCTTTAGTCGAACAAATCGACCCCAGGAATTATTCTTTGAAAGCCTGGTGCTTATTCTATCAGTCTTTTTTCCCAAACCGGTAGATTACGGGGAAGTAAACGTACCAACATCGGTTGTCAAGCAATGGTGTGGGACAAACACACAAATAAATACGTGTAGCTATATATATATAGTTCGTAGTCCACCACAACACGTGGGTATGTGGGTATTTGGTTAGAGTAGTATGGAAGTTACAAAACTGTCCCGAAGTGGATGGAATATATTCAAACATATTAAAGGATAAAATCGTTAAAACCTTTCAGTGGCCAGCATATAAAACAGAAATTTTAGATAAATTCACATATATTTGATGCGAATGTATTTGTGAGTATGCATACATGTCTCACTTATTTCGCTCAGTATGCTTTTCTAATAGAGGAAGCCTTATCAAACTAATCCAGAATACTTAGTTTTGCAAACGTTGTTTCATTTCGATTTCAAAATTTTTATTGAAATTCTCATAAATATTCGCCGATTCATACCCTGCCCTATTTTAAACATACCCCGATATTGCTGAGTACAAACGACTTGTATGAACGAGAAATGCAGCAACAAAACCACTAACACTACAGTTTAGGTTGAATCTATCTTCCTAGGTATACATATATACTTGTCGTGCTCCCTATCTACCTATATACATACACACATGCATATGCATACATACATACATGCATACATACATACGTAGATACATACATACATATTACATGCATTCATACATACATAAATACCTACCTACATGCACACATGCATACATACATACATGCATATATATGTATACACTTTGTGTGTGTGTGTGTTCGTCTTTGTGTGTCTAAGCGACCTTCGATTTGGGTATATGTGTATATTTGTATAGATCTATCTTTTTCTCCCTCAAACAATATATATATATATACATATATATACTAGCTGAAGATGACACGCTCTACGCGCGGGTAAGAGTGTGGTTGTTACTTTCTGTTGCTTCCTTTCAGCACGTGAAAAGCACCATCCGAACGTGGCCGATTCCAGAGCCGCCTTGACTGGCTTCTGTGCCAGTGGCACGTAAAAAGCATCAACCGATCGTTGCCGCTCCAAGCCCACCTGGCACCTGTGCCGGAAGCACGAAAAAAGCACCCACTACACTCACAGTGTGGTTGGCGTTAAAAAGGTCATCAACCTGTAGAAACACTGCCACATCAGACTGGAGCCTGGTGCAGCCTCCTTGCTTCCCAGACCCCGGTCAAACTGTCCAACCCGTGCTAGCACGGAAAACGGACGTTAAACGATGATGATGATGATGATTCTCCCTCTTTGTTTCTCTCTCCTTTCTTTCTCACTTTCCCTCTCTCTTACTTTTCTTTTCTCTCGGACTCTCCCTCGCTTTCTCTTACTCTCTATCTTTATCTATCTCTCTCCCATTTATAAACAACAAAAGATCTTGAGTAAGTTGAGAAATAAAATATTTAGAAAGATCAATCAAAAATATCAGGCAGTAGCAACGGAAAGGACTGCTTCAAGGCAGACAGCAAAACGCTAACATTTAAAAGGGACAGACGAACTTGCGAGCTGAATAAAAATAATAAAATATTGGAAAGCAAAGTTTGAAAGGATAGAATCTGAGGATAGTAGAGTCACCATGGCTGGCATTTCTTAACGACGGACAGCAACGTATTGACAGTTTAACGGCTGGCATAAAATTTTGATCTTGATGTAAAAGAAAATTCGTAAACACCAACTTTTGAAGTGATTCTTTCTCACGACAGTAGACTCACCATGGCAAGCATTCAAAACCTCTTCATCATGGACGGCAACACATTGAAGATTAAAAGGCTGGCGCAATTTTTTTAGCTTGCTGTAACAGAGAATTCCTACACACTCGCTCCTTTAAATTTTAATCCCCTTCCAGCCCCATTTATACACCTTTTCACATTTTGGTTAATATAACCCGATTTCATTCGGGTCTACTGGGGCAACATTTTATAAGATGAGGAATTTTGTCCTAGAGGTCCCGCCTTTCATTTGAGTAAAAAATAGTTGTCGTGCAAACTTGCCAGCACTTTTAACCCTTTCGTTACCAAACCGCCCAAAGCCGCCCGAAAAAAATTTTGGTTAATGTGACCACACCGCCCAAACCCGCCCGTATTTACCTATTTATATTTAAATGAGAATATCAGAGCAAATCTCTTTATTACATTCGTGAAAACACGTGATTATACTTCGTAAACAGTTCATCTACAGTTTTGTACAACGATCGAAGGGTAATTTTAATTCCGTGAATTTTGGGAGACTTTTTTCCGAAATTTGTTTCTATTGTGATTTCAAAATTTGTAATTCTGAGAGAAAATGGATACGAATTTCATCATATCAAGCAGCGAGTCCGAATTCGAAGGATTTTCTACTGAAGACCTTGATAAATTTAACTCTATGACTGAAAAAAAAACAGGACGTGGTATTTGATAATGGATCGGATGTTTCATATACCGAAAGTGAAAACAGTGAATCCGAGAGCTCCGACAGCGATAAAGAAAATGAATTGGCACCTGAATGGAGTGAGAATTGAAAAACTGTTTCTTTCGGTGATTTTTCTGAAGAAACTGGACCAAGCCACAGACTTTCCCAGGAGAGTAAAGCCTTAGACTATTTCTTTTTACTTTTTCGAATGAACCTATTTGAAATCATTACGGCGGAAACGAACCGTTACGCTAAATGTAAACAAAGCGAAAGAAAGGATAGTTTGTGGTTTCCCACAACCTTAAATGAAATTAAGACTATTTTGCCATAAATATTATTATGGGTATCAGAAAGTTACCCAGAATAACAAATTCTATCGTAAAATTTTGTTGTATACCCAATTGAATATTAGCTAATAACTCATTTTCTATAGCGATGTTTGAACAAAATTTTGATAATTTTATATTTTGTTGAATTTACCTGTTTCTACCTGTAATTAGAGTCGCTTTGTGACAAAAATCGTAGTATAGAATTGTTTGAGAACATTTCATTAAATTATCTTCCAAAAATCACATTAAAATATTGATAAATAAAAATGTTATAGTTGTTTAATGAAACCAAACTAAATTTATGATTACGTTAGAACTTACTTGAAACACATAAGGGGTGTATTTTGGTCAGAAATATAGTATCGAAAGGGTCCATAGGTGTGCATATTTTCAGCTGAACCGACCGACCATATAATGCACACTTTATACATATATATGTGTGTGTGTGTGTGTGTGTGTGTGTGTGTGTGTGTGTGTGTGTGTGCACGCATTATATTTACAAATTATATATATATATATGTATAAATTAAATTTGAGAAAAAAACCACTAAGAGGCAAAAAAACAAAAACAAAAACACAAAAATTAAAATATTATATAGAAAATATAGAATATTTAAAAATTTCATTTATTTAAATTTAGAATAAAAATTATTAAATTATATTTATAATTTGTTTAAAAATATATATAACTATCAAAATGTATTAAAAAGTTTAATATACATAAATACAGTTATATACACTTTGTATATATACATTATATATACATATTTATATATCGAACACACACACACACACATATATAAATGAACGCAATGAAGATCTGATTCATAATATTTGTTCTCATGATTGTGTGTTGTTGGTGGCAATGTTAATACTCCCTATGAATGCAGGCAGATAGATCAAAGAACGCCGTCTGACGAACTTATAAAGGAAAAGTGAAAGGGAGTTGAAGGGAATACATTAAATAACGGGAGTGGAATTGTCAAAGTTATACAATGAACGGGAGTAAAAGGGGAATGGAGGAAATAGCGTGAGTGAGAAAGATGGCCCCTAGCAACCACACCTTTCAAGATAGGGATTTCTAACGTCGCCCACAGGCATCGTCACCTCATTCTACATGTCCCTGTAAATTTTAGAGCGAATCGGACAGGACGTTGTGGCATTGAAAGCGAGCCAAACGGTAAAAATGCATTTCAGTTTTATATATATATATATATATATATATATATATATATATATATATATATATATATATATATATATATATATATATATATATATATATATATATATATATATATATATATATATATATATATTATATATATATATAAATATATATATACATATATATATATATATATATTTACGTGTTACCATTTAGTCCTTTTGCAACATTGAAATAGGTTTCCGGTACTTATGCCCTGTATGATCATACCCTACAATTATTCATATATTCGGGTATATTTCTATTTATATTTATTTTCCAACTGCTAATGCTCTCTGTCAATCAATTCGCAGACTGACCATCTCCAAAGACACCCATCTTCATATCTGTCTTACATCCCCCTCCCTCTATTCTGTAATTTCTTTCTCACCATCTTTCTTTCCTGTCTCTCCTCTATTGTTTTGAGGAGTATTTATTCTCCCTTTATCATTTCACTTAAATATAATTTCAAACTATTTCCTTTACTTTTCACAGACTGACCATTTCCAAAGATAAACTTTTTATAGTCCTCTTCCTTCCCCCTCCCCCTTTCATGTGCTTTCTCCTTCTCACCACGCTTACTTTCTGTCTCTCGTCTACTTTATGTTTTGGCGAGTATTTATTTAATTATTTATCTATTCATTTATTTATTTATTTATTATTTGTGTCTTTACTATTTCTCTTAACATGATTTGATTTTTAAATATTTTACTCTTTTTACTCTTTTACTCTCTTACTTGTGTCAGTCATTTGACTGCTGCCATGCTGGAGCACAGCCTTTAGTCGAGCAAATCGACACCAGGACTTATTGTTTGTAAGCCTAGTACTTATTCTATCGGGGTCTTTTGAAGAACCGCTAAGTTACGGGGACGTAAACACACCAGCATCGGTTGTCAAGCGATGTTCGGGGGACGAACACGGACACGCAAACATATACACAAACACATACATATGTATATATATATATATATATATATATATAGGTAAACAGTAAAATTAATTACAGACATGGACAAGAACATGAAACACCACAGAGACGACACAAGAACCACAGGACGGGACATTCGAAGCCCTCAGTCATCAGTCAAGAACCAGATCATCTTAGCAATTTCGGCTGATTAATCTTGAGATTGCTCCGATATGGCCAGCCCGCCAAGGGAAATCTAAGCCAAGCGCATTAGATCCCCTGGAAGAAAGCTTCGAATGTATACAACGAAAGGACGGAAAACGATCGAAGTACACAAACAAAAATACAGAATACGTGACACCAATAAGAATACAAAAACGTAAAAACAATAACGGTAAAAATAAAAAATAAACAACAAAACAAAACCAGGACGTAGGACAAGGGTCTTTCGACAGGACGATTTGAGAATGGGGCTGGCTTGTGAAGTTGTGCCTAAAGGCCACGGGGAGACGAACAAATACGTGTTGCTTCTGAGGCTGCTGAAAACGAAAAGAGCGCTCAACAGCGGCTAGCTGTCACGTGAGAACAAAAGACAGGAGAAAGGGACAGATGAAAAGGGAGAGAAGGTGGACGAGGGAGGAGAAGAAAGAGACAGATCGAGGGGGCTGGAGGTGAGAGAGATAGAGAAACGTAGAAAGGGGGGGACGGATGGAGAGGGAAAGAAAGGAAGTGGAATAAGGGAGGAGAGAGAGAGAGAGAAAAAGAGACAGATTAAGAGTCGTATCAAAGCTTGAGAAAAAAATATACTTATCGTATAAGGACAATTGTGGATACGTAGCCGCCGATTATATAGGTAAACAGTAAAATTAATTACAGACATGGACAAGAACATATATATATATATACATACATACGACAGGCTTCTTTCATTTTCCGTCTACCAAATCCACTGACAAGGCATTGGTCAGCCCGAGGCTATAGAAAACACTTGCCCAACGCGACACACAGTGGGACTGAACCCGGAACCATGTGGTTCGTAAGCAAGCTACTTACCACACAGCCAATCCTACGCCTATTTTGTTTAATTTTTATTCAGTTTTCCACTTCAGTCCTTCTCATCTTTCATTCTTTCTTTATATAATTACAATATTGTCGTTTTCTCTCTCACATTTTTCTTTCTTTCTTCGTCTCCCTTTATCTTTCTCTGATCATATCTTTTTCATCCTTCCCTCTCAAAATTCTTATAAAATCTCGCGCCATCTGCCCAACTCAACACATTAGGCGTATATAACGTAATGCAGTAAGATGTTCCCTGATGATCCGTTGTTGTTAAGAATCCATTCCACTTGAAACATCCAATGCAGTGTCGCAAAGAACTAGAATAGTGAAACGTACGTTGGAACGAACAATCTAGCCTTGAGTTTATCGGAATTTGTCATGCATATATATGCGTGTGTGTGTGTGTTCGTGCAGGGGTAAATGTATTCGTAAATATTGACATACAGACTTAACATCGATAATTATTGTTAAGATATTGCTCAAAAATACGTTTTATCGCTGTCGAGCCTGTTGAGGGTGAGAGAGATGAGTAACAGGAAAAGATAATTAACGGAATTATAATTGTTGGAAGCTGTGGCGACACGGTATACAATGTTTTGATTAGCAGATATTTCTAATTAAATGAAAGTCTCCGCCACATCACATCGCAGTTCGAAGGCAAAGCATTTGAAATCCAAAAACGAGAGATTGATAGGAAATAATTAATAAGCGAAAGATACAGTGAAGCCCTAGCAGTCTGAAAATATTTTAGGGGTTACTGATTGCATGGGACATATTTTCAGTTAAACTTAGAAACTTTTCTTTACAACCTTGATAATATGTAGCTGCCTGGTCAATGTTGAAAAGAGAAAGCAAATCTTTACATAGATATATACATACAAACATACACACATAAATACCTACGTACATATACATACATACGTACATATACATAGAAACATACATACATACATACATACATACATACAAACATACATACATACATGTATGCATGCATGCATATATAATTAAACTGCCCTGGTTGCTAGCTGTAAGGTGAAACAAGGAAGGATGTGTAGGATTACAGGATTTGAGAGGTAAATATATCAATCAGACACACAAACACTCACATACATACACACATACACACACACACATACACACACACACGCACATACACACACACACACACACACACTGACGCTCATACACAGAAGTATGCAGCGACATTCAATATCCTTATTGTCGCTCGTAATTCAAGTACCATGCAGTTTTGATATAGTTCTTTGTATCCAGTTGAGATTCTTGCTCACATTCTCATAATTAATCGATGAATCATGTTCTGCTCTATTTTAAACAAACCTACACGTTGTATTATTATTTTTACTTCCTAATTCAATGAATAATCACAAATATCTTTGTATAGAAATCAACTTCTCTCTGGGCAAACGATATTTCAGCAAAGAAGCATTAAACTATATTCACGGTAAATGCAGGATAAAACAATGATAATCTTGGCAGCGTTTTCTGGGAGTTGAATGTAGTCTTCGAAGAAGGCTCAAAAGTACTCCTTAATTTTGGTGATGCATGACCTGTAGGAGCGCAGATATTTCCATCTTGGTATTGGGTATGTAAGGGAATATTAGGGTTTGGATTTAGCTATAAGCATTTAAAATCCTTTTCAATTTAATACTATGATACATTGGTTGTTAGATGCAAAGTGAAAAAAGGACGACAAATATCATAAAAGGTTTTGACATGTAAATACATAAATAACACACACACACACATACACATACAGGCACGCACTCACACATGTGCACATTCTCTCACGCATAAAACCACGTTCAGTCTCCTTTATCTCTCGAGGAATTCATGTACCACGCAGATTTATTTAATTTGTTTGTATTCGATTTGGAATGTTTGTTGAAATCCTAATTAATACCCTGCCCTATTTTAAACATACCCAGGCGTTGCCATGTAACATCAACCCTTAGCAACGAGAAATGCAGCAACAAAATCATTGGCAATTAAGTTTAGGTTGAACCTATTTTCATAGGTATACACGTGCTTGCCGTGCTCCCTATCTACCTGCCTATATACATACACACACGCATATGCATACATACAGACATACATGCATACATGCAACATAGATACATACATATTACATGCATTCATACATACATAAATACCTACCTACATGCACACATGCATACATACATACATGCATATATATATATATATATATATATATATATATATATATATATATATATATATATATATATATATATATATACACTTTATTGTGTGTGTTCGTCTTTGGGTGTCTAAGCGACCTTCGATTTGGGTATATGTGTATATTTGTATAGATCTATCTTTTTCTCCCTGAAACGATATATATATATATATATATACTAGCTGAAGGTGACCCGCTCTACGCGCGGGTAAGAGTGTGGTTGTTACTTTCTGTTGCTTCCTTTCAGCACGTAAAAAGCACCATCCGAACGTGGCCGATTGCAGCGCCGCCTTGACTGGCTTCTGTGCCAGTGGCTCGTAAAAAGCGCCAACGGATTGTTACCACTCCAAGCCCACCTGGCAACTGTACCGGAGGCACGAACAAAGCACCCACTTGGCGTTAAAAAGGTCATCCACCTGTAGAAACACTGCCACATCAGACTGGAGCCTGGTGCAGCCTCCTGGCTTCCCAGACCCCGGTCAACCTGTCCAACCCGTGCTAGCACGGAAAACGGACGTTAAGCGATGATGATGATGATGATTCTCCCTCTTTGTTTCTCTCTCCTTTTTCTCTCACTTTCCCTCTCTCTTACTTTTCTTTTCTCTCGGACTCTCCCTCGCTTTCTCTTACTCTCTATTTTTATCTATCTCTCTCCCATTTATAAACAACAAAACATCTTGAGTAAGTTAAGAAATAAAATATTTAGAAAGATCAATCATAAATATCAGGCAGTGGCAACGGAAAGGTCTGCTTCAAGGCAGACAGCAAAACGCTAACATTTAAAAGGGACAGACGAACTTGCGAGCTGAATAAAAATAATAAAATATTGGAAAGCAAAGTTTGAAGGGATAGAATCTGTGGATAGTAGAGTCACCATGGCTGGCATTTCTTAACGACGGACAGCAACGTATTGACAGTTTAACGGCTGGCGTTAAATTTTGATCTTGATGTAAAAGAAAATTCGTAAACACCAACTTTTGAAGTGATTCTTTCTCACGACAGTAGACTCACCATTGCAAGCATTCAAAACCTCTTCATCATGGACGGCAACACATTGTAGATTAAAAGGCTGGCGCAATTTTTTTAGCTTGCTGTAACAGAGAATTCCTAAACACTCGCTCCTTTAAATTTTAATCCCCTTCCAGCCCCATTTATACACCTTTTCACATTTTGGTTAATATAACCCGATTTCATTCGGGTCTACTGGGGCCACATTTTATAAGATGAGGAATTTTGTCCTAGAGGTCCCGCCTTTCATTTGAGTAAAAAATAGTTGTCATGCAAACTTGCCAGCAATTTTAACCCTTTCGTTACCAAACCGCCCAAAGCCGCCCGAAAAAAATTTTGGTTAATGTGACCACACCGCCCAAACCCGCCCGTATTTACCTATTTATATTTAAATGAGAATATCAGAGCAAATCTCTTTATTACATTCGTGAAAACACGTGATTATACTTCGTAAACAGTTCATCTACAGTTTTATACAACGATCGAAGGGTAATTTTAATTCCGTGAATTTTGGGAGACTTTTTTCCGAAATTTGTTTCTATTGTGATTTCAATATTTGTAATTCTGAGAGAAAATGGATACGAATTTCATCATATCAAGCAGCGAGTCCGAATTCGAAGGATTTTCTACTGAAGACCTTGATAAATTTAACTCTATGACTGAAAAAAAAACAGGACGTGGTATTTGATAATGGATCGGATGTTTCATTTTCCGAAAGTGAAAACAATGAATCCGAGAGCTCCGACAGCGATAAAGAAAATGAATTGGCACCTGAATGGAGTGAAAATTGAAAAACTGTTTCTTTCGGTGATTTTTCTGAAGAAACTGGACCAAGCCACAGACTTTCCCAGGAGAGTAAAGCCTTAGACTATTTCTTTTTACTTTTTCGAATGAACCTATTTGAAATCATTACGGCGGAAACGAACCGTTACGCTAAATGTAAACAAAGCGAAAGAAAGGATAGTTTGTGGTTTCCCACAACCTTAAATGAAATTAAGACTATTTTGCCATAAATATTATTATGGGTATCAGAAAGTTACCCAGAATAACAAATTCTATCGTAAAATTTTGTTGTATACCCAATTGAATATTAGCTAATAACCCATTTTCTATAGCGATGTTTGAACAAAATTTTGATAATTTTATATTTTGTTGAATTTACCTGTTCCTACCTGTAATTAGAGTCACTTTGTGACAAAAATCGTAGTATAGAATTGTTTGAGAACATTTCATTAAATTATCTTCCAAAAATCACATTAAAATATTGATAAATAAAAATGTTATAGTTGCTTAATGAAACCAAACTAAATTTATGATTACGTTAGAACTTACTTGAAACACATAAGGGGTGTATTTTGGTCAGAAATATAGAATCGAAAGGGTTCATAGGTGTGCATATTTTCAGCTGAACCGACCGACCATATAATGCACACTTTATACATATATATATGTGTGTGTGTGTGTGTGTGTGTGTGTGTGTGTGTGTGCACGCATTATATTTACAAATTATATATATATATGTATAAATTAAATTTGAGAAAAAAACCACTAAGAGGCAAAAAAAACAAAAACAAAAACATAAAAATTAAAATATTATATAGAAAATATAGAATATTTAAAAATTTCATTTATTTAAATTTAGAATAAAAATTATTAAATTATATTTATAATTTGTTTAAAAATATATATAACTATCAAAATGTATTAAAAAGTTTAATATATATAAATACAGTTATATACACTTTGTATATTTACATTATATATACATATTTATATATCGAACACACACACACACATATATAAATGAACGCAATGAATATCTGATTCATAATATTTGTTCTCATGATTGTGTGTTGTTGGTGGCAATGTTAATACTCCCTATGAATGCAGGCAGATAGATCAAAGAACGTCGTCTGACGAACTTATAAAGGAAAAGTGAAAGGGAGTTGAAGGGAATACATTAAATAACGGGAGTGGAATTGTCAAAGTTATACAATGAAGGAGAGTAAAAGGGGAATGGAGGAAATAGCGTGAGTGAGAAAGATGGCCCCTAGCAGCCACACCTTTCAAGATAGGGATTTCTAACGTCGCCCACAGGCATCGTCACCTCATTCTACATGTCCCTGTAAATTTTTGAGCGAATCGGACGGGACGTTGTGGCATTGAAAGCGAGCCAAACGGTAACAATGCATTTCAGTTTGATATATATATATATATATATATATATATATATATATATATAAATATATATATATATATATATATATATATATATATATATATAAATATATATATATATATATATATATATATATATATATATATATATATATATGTATATATATTTACGTGTTACCATTTAGTCCTTTTGCAACATTGAAATGGGTTTCCGGTACTTATGCCCTGTATGATCATTCCCTGCTATTATTCATATATTCGGGTATATTTATATTTATATTTATTTTCCAACTGCTAATGCTCTCTGTCAATCAATTCGCAGACTGACCATTTCCAAAGACACCCATCTTTATACCTGTCTTACATCCCCCTCCCTCTCTTCTGTACTTTCTTTCTCACCATCTTTCTTTCCTTTCTCTCCTCTATTGTTTTGAGGAGTATTTATTCTCCCTTTATCATTTCACTTAAATATAATTTCAAACTATTTCCTTTACTTTTCACAGACTGACCATTTCCAAAGATAAACTTTTTATAGTCCTCTTCCTTCCCCCTCCCACTTTCATGTGCTTTCTCCTTCTCACCACGCTTACTTTCTGTCTCTCGTCTACTTTATGTTTTGGCGAGTATTTATTTATTTATCTATTCATTTATTTATTTATTATTTGTGTCTTTACTATTTCTCTTAACATGATTTGATTTTAAAATATTTTACTCTTTTTACTCTTTTACTCTCTTACTTGTTTCAGTCATTTGACTGCTGCCATGCTGGAGCACAGCCTTTAGTCGAGCAAATCGACACCAGGAATTATTGTTTGTAAGCCTAGTACTTGTTATAACGGGGTCTTTTGCCGAACCGCTAAGTTACGGGGACGTAAACACACCAGCATCGGTTGTCAAGCGATGTTCGGGGGACGAACACAGACACGCAAACATATACACAAACACATACATATGTATGTATATATATATATATATATATATATATATATATATATATATATACATACATACATACGACAGGCTTCTTTCATTTTCCGTCTACCAATTCCACTGACAAGGCATTGGTCAGCCCGAGGCTATAGAAAACACTTGCCCAACGCGACACACAGTGGGACTGAACCCGGAACCATGTAGTTCGTAAGCAAGCTACTTACCACACAGCCACTCCTACGCCTATTTTGTTTAATTTTTATTCAGTTTTCCACTTCAGTCCTTCTCATCTTTCATTCTTTCTTTTTATAATTACAATATTGTCGTTTTCTCTCTCACATATTTCTTTCTTTCTTCGTCTCCCTTTATCTTTCTCTGATCATATCTTTTTCATCCTTCCCTCTCAAAATTCTTATAAAATCTCGCGCCATCTGCCCAACTCAACACATTAGGCGTATATAACGTAATGCAGTAAGATGTTCCCTAATGATCCGTTGTTGTTAAGAATCCATTCCACTTGAAACATCCAATGCAGTGTCGCAAAGAACTAGAATAGTGAAACGTACGATGGAACGAACAATCTAGCCTTGAGTTTATCGGAATTTGTCATGCATATATATGCGTGTGTGTGTATGTTCGTGCAGGCGTAAATGTATTCGTAAATATTGACATACAGATTTAACATCGATAATTATTACTAAGATATTGCTCAAAAATACGTTTTATCGCTGTCGAGCCTGTTGAGGGTGAGAGAGATGAGTAACAGGAAAAGATAATTAACGGAATTATAATTGTTGGAAGCTGTAGCGACACGGTATACAATGTTCTGATTAGCAGATATTTCTAATTAAGTGAAAGTCTCCGCCACATCACATCGCAATTCGAAGGCAAAGCATTTGAAATCCAAAAACGAGAGATTGATAGGAAATAATTAATAAGCGAAAGATACGGTGAAGCCCTAGCAGTCTGAAAACATGTTAGGGGTTACTGATTGCATGGGACATATTTTCAGTTAAACTTAGAAACTTTTCTTTACAACCTTGATAATATGTAGCTGCCTGGTCAATATTGAAAAGAGAAAGCAAACCACATACATACACACACGTGCATACATGGTTACATAGATATATACATACAAACATACACACATAAATACCTACATACATATACATACATACGTACATATACATACATACATACATACATACATACATACATACATACATACATGTATGCATGCATGCATATATAATTAAACTGCCCTGGTTGCTAGCTGTAAGGTGAAACAAGGAAGGATGTGTAGGATTACAGGATTTGAGAGGTAAATATATCAATCAGACACACAAACACTCACATACTCTCTCTCTCACACACACACACACACACACACACACACACACACACACACACACACACACACACACTGACGCTCATACACAGAAGTATGCAGCGACATTCAATATCCTTATTGTCGCTCGTAATTCAAGTACCATGCAGTTTTGATATATTTCTTCGTATTCCATTTGAGATTCTTGCTCACATTCTCATAATTAATCGGTGAATCATGTTCTGCTCTATTTTAAACAAACCTACACGTTGTATTATTATTTTTACTTCCTAATTCAATGAATAATCACAAATATCTTTGTATAGAAATCAACTTCTGTCTGGGCAAACGATATTTCAGCAAAGAAGCATTAAACTATATTCACGATAAATGCAGGATAAAACAATGATAATCTTGGCAGCGTTTTCTGGGAGTTGAATGTAGTCTTCGAAGAAGGCTCAAAAGTACTCCTTAATTTTGGTGATGCATGACCTGTAGGAGCGCAGATATTTCCATCTTGGTATTGGGTATGTAAGGGAATATTAGGGTTTGGATTTAGCTATAAGCATTTAAAATCCTTTTCAATTTAATACTATGATACATTGGTTGTTAGATGCAAAGTGAAAAAAGGACGACAAATATCATAAAAGGTTTTGACATGTAAATACATAAATAACTCACACACACATACACATACAGGCACGCACTCACACATGTGCACATTCTCTCACGCATAAAGCCACGTTCAGTCTCCTTTATCTCTCTCGGAATTCATGTACCACGCAGATTTATTTAATTTGTTTGTATTCGATTTGGAATGTTTGTTGAAATCCTAATTAATACCCTGCCCTATTTTAAACATACCCAGGTGTTGCCATGTAACATCAACCCTTAGCAACGAGAAATGCAGCAACAAAATCATTAGCAATAAAGTTTAGGTTGAACCTATTTTCATAGGTATACACGTACTTGCCGTGCTCCCTATCTACCTGCCTATATACATACACACACGAATATGCATACATACACACATACATGCATACATGCATACATAGATACATACATATTACATGCAATCATACATACATAAATACCTACCTACATGCACACATGCATACATACATAAATGCATATATATATAAAATATATATATATATATATATATATATATATATATATATATATATATATATATATATATATATATATATATATATATATATATACACTTTATTTTGTGTGTGTTCGTCTTTCAGCACGTAAAAAGCACCATCCGAACGTGGCCGATTCCAGAGCTCCCTTGACTGGCTTCTGTGCCAGTGGCACGTAAAAAGCACCAACCAATCGTTGCCGCTGAAAGCTCTCCTGGCACCTGTGCCGGAGGCACGAAAAAAGCACCCACTACACTCACAGAGTGGTTGGCGTTAGGAAGGTCATCCACCTGTAGAATCACTGCCAGATAAGACTGGAGCCTGGTGCAGCCTCCTGGCTTCCCAGACTCCGGTCATACTGTCCAACCCGTGCTAGCACGGAAAACGGACGTTAAACGATGATGATGATGATGATTCTCCCTCTTTGTTTCTCTCTCCTTTCTCTCTCACTTTCGAACTCTCTTACTTTTCTTATCTCTCGGACTCTCCCTCGCTTTCTCTTACTCTCTATTTTTATCTATCTCTCTCCCATTTATAAACAACAAAAGATCTTGAGTAAGTTGAGAAATAAAATATTTAGAAAGATCAATCATAAATATCAGGCAGTGGCAACGGAAAGGTCTGCTTCAAGGCAGACAGCAAAACGCTAACATTTAAAAGGGACAGACGAATTTGCGAACTGAATAAAAATAATAATATATTGGAAAGCAAAGTTTGAAGGGATAGAATCTGAGGATAGTAGAGTCACCATGGCTGGCATTTCTTAACAACGGACAGCAACATTGACAGTTAAACGGCTGGCATAAAACTTTCAACTTGACGTAAAAAAAATTCGTGAACACCAACTTTTGAAGTGATACTTTCTCGCGACAGTAGACTCACCATGGCAAGCATTCAAAATCTCTTCATCATGGACGGCAACACTTTGAAGATTAAAAGGCTGGCGCAAATGTTTTAGCTTGATGTAACAGAGAATTCCCAAACACTCGCTCCTTTAAATTTTAATCCCCTTCCAGCCCCATTTATACACCTTTTCACATTTTGGTTAAGATAACCCGATTTCATTCGGGTCTACTGGGGCCACCTTTTATAAGATGAGGAATTTTGTCCTAGAGATCACGCCTTTCATTTGAGGAAAAAATAGTTGTCATGCAAACTTGCCAGCACTTTTAACCCTTTCGTTGCCAAACCGCCCAAAGCCGCCCAGAAAACATTTTGGTTAATGTGACCACACCGCCAAAACCCGCCCCTATTTTCCTATTTATATTTAAATGAGAATATCAGAGCAAATCTCTTTATTACATTCGTGAAAACACGTAATTATACTTCGTAAACAGTTCATCTACAGTTTTGTACAATGATCGAAGTGTAATTTTAATTCCGTGAATTTTGGGAGATTTTTTTCCGAAATTTGTTCCTATTGTGTTTTCAAAATTTGTAATTCTGACAAAAAATGGATACGAATTTCATCATATCAAGCAGCGAGTCAGAATTCGAAGGATTTTCTACTGAAGACCTTGATGAATCTAACTCTATGACTGAAAAAACACCGCACGTGGTATTTAATAATGAATCTGATGTTTCATTTTCCGAAAGTGAAAACAGTGAATCTAAATGCTCCGACAGCTATAAGGAAAATGAATTGGCACCTGAATGGAGTGAAAATTGAAAAACTGTTTCTTTCGGTGATTTTTCTGAAGAAACTGGACCAAGCCACAGACTTTCCCAGGAGAGTAAAGCCTTAGACTATTTCTTTTTACTTTTTCGAATGAGCCTATTTGAAATCATTACGGCAGAAACGAACCGTTACGCTAAATGTAAACAAAGCGAAAGAAAGGATAGTTAGTGGTTTCCCACAACCTTAAATGAAATTAAGACTATTTTGCCATAAATATTATTATGGGTATCAGAAAATTACCCAGAATAACAAATTCTATCGTAAAATTTTGTTGTATACCCAATTGAATATTAGCTAATAACCCATTTTCTATAGCGATGTTTGAACAAAATTTTAATAATTTTATATTTTGTTGAATTTACCTGTATCTACCTGCAATTAGAGTCACTTTGTGACAAAAATTATAGTGTAGAATTGGTTGAGAACATTTCATTAAATTATCTTCCGTAAATCACATTAATATATTGATAAATAAAAATGTTATAGTTGTTTAATGAAACCAGAATAAATTTATGATTATGTTAGAAATTAATTGAAACACATAAGGGGTGTATTTTGGTCAGAAATATAGTAACGAAAGGGTTCATAGGTGTGCATATTCTCAGCTGAACCGACCGACCACATAAAGCACACATTATATATATATATATATATATGTGTGTGTGTGTGTGTGTGTGTGTGTGTGTGTGTGTGTGTGTGTGTGTGTGTGTGTGTGTGTGTGTGCACGCATTATATTCACAGTTATATATATATATGTATAAATTAAATTAGAGATAAAACCACTAATAGGCCAAAAAACAAAAACAAAACATAAAAAAAAATATATAGAAATATATAAAATAGAAAAATTGAAATTATTTAAATTTAAAATAAAAATTATTAAATTTTATTTATAATTTGTTTAAAATATATATAACTATCAAAAATTATTAAAAGGTTTAATATACATAAATACAGATATATACACTTTGTATATTTACATTATATATACATATTTATATATCGAACACACACACACACATATATAAATGAACGCAATAAATATCTGATTCATAATATTTGTTCTCATGATTGTGTGTTGTTGGTGGCAATGATAATTCTCCCTATGAATGCAGGCAGATAGATCAAAGAATGCCGTCTGACGAACTTATAAAGGAAATGTGAAAGGGATTTGAAGGGAATACGTTAAATAACGGTAGTGGACATTGTCAAAGTTATGCTTGAAGGAGAGTAAGAGGGGAATAGAGGAAATAGCATGAGTGAGAAAGATGGCCCCTAGCAACCACACCTTTTAAGATAGGGATTTCTAACGTAGCCCACAGGCATCGTCACCTCATTCTACATGTCCCTGTAAATTTTAGAGCGAATCGGACGGGACGTTGTGGCATTGAAGGCGAGCCAAACGGTAAAAATGCATTTCAGTTTTATATATATATATATATACGTGTTACGATTTAGTCCTTTTGCAACATTGAAATAGAGCTTCCGGTACTTATGCCCTGTATGATCATACCCTACTATTATTCATATATTCGGGTATATTTCTATTTATATTCATTTTCCAACTGCTAATGCTCTCTGTCAATCAATTCACAGACTGACCATTTCCAAAGACACCCATCTTTATACCTGTCTTACATCCCCCTCCCTCTCTTCTGTACTTTCTATCTCACCATCTTTCTTTCCTTTCTCTCCTCTATTGTTTTGAGGAGTATTTATTCTCCCTTTATCATTTCTCTTAAATATAATTTCAAACTATTTTCTTTACTTTTCACAGACTGACCATTTCCAAAGATAAACTTTTTATAGTCCTCTTCCTTCCCCCTCCCTCTTTCATGTGCTTTCTCCTTCTCACCACGCTTACTTTCTGTCTCTCGTCTACTTTATGTTTTGGCGAGTATTTATTTATTTATCTATTCATTTATTTATTTATTTATTATTTGTGTCTTTACTATTTCTCTTAACATGATTTGATTTTAAAATATTTTACTCTTTTTACTCTTTTACTCTCTTACTTGTTTCAGTCATTTGACTGCTGCCA
>NC_043013.1:8889931-8899931 GCF_006345805.1 Octopus sinensis
TATACACATACACACACGCATATGCATACATACACACATACATGCATGGATGCATACATAGATACACACATATTACATGCATTCATACATACATAAATACCTACCTACATGCACACATGCATACATACATGCACATATATATATATATATATATATATATATATATATATATATATATATATATATATATATATATATATATATACACTTTATTTTGTGTGTGTTCGTCTTTGGGTGTCTTAGCGACCTTCGATTTGGGTATATGTGTATATTTGTATAGATCTATCTTTTTCTCCCTCAAACAATATATATATATACATATATATACTAGCTGAAGGTGACCCGCTCTACGCGCGGGTAAGAGTGTGGTTGTTACTTTCTGTTGCTTCCTTTCAGCACGTAAAAAGCACCATCCGAACGTGGCGGATTCCAGAGCCGCCTTGACTGGCTTCTGTGCCAGTGGCACGTAAAAATCACCAACCGATCGTTGCCGCTCCAAGCCCACCTGGCACCTGTGCCGGAAGCAGGAAAAAAGCACCCACTACACTCACAGAGTGGTTGGCGTTAGGAAGGTCACCAACCTGTAGAAACACTGCCACATCAGACTGGAGCCTGGTGCAGCCTCCTGGCTTCCCAGACCCCGGTCAAACTGTCCAACCCGTGCTAGCACGGAAAACGGACGTTAAACGATATTGATGATGATGATTCTCCCTCTTTGTTTCTCTCACCTTTCTTTCTCACTTTCCCTCTCTCTTACTTTTCTTTTCTCTCGGACTCTCCCTCGCTTTCTCTTACTCTCTATCTTTATCTATCTCTCTCCCATTTATAAACAACAAAAGATCTTGAGTAAGTTAAGAAATAAAATATTTAGAAAAATCAATCATAAATATCAGGCAGTGGCAACGGAAAGGTCTGCTTCAAGGCAGACAGCAAAACGCTAACATTTAAAAGGGACAGACGAACTTGCGAGCTGAATAAAAATAATAAAATATTGGAAAGCAAAGTTTGAAAGGATAGAATCTGAGGATAGTAGAGTCACCATGGCTGGCATTTCTTAACGACGGACAGCAACGTATTGACAGTTTAACGGCTGGCGTTAAATTTTGATCTTGATGTAAAAGAAAATTCGTAAACACCAACTGACACTTTCTCACGACAGTAGACTCACCATGGCAAGCATTCCAAACCTCTTCATCATGGACGGCAACACATTGAAGATTAAAAGGCTGGCGAATTTTTTTAGCTTGATGTAACAAAGAATTCCTAAACAATCGCTCCTTTAAATTTTAATCCCCTTCCAGCCCCATTTATACCCCTTTTCACATTTTGGTTAATATAACCCGATTTCATTCGGGTCTACTGGGGCCACATTTTATAAGATGAGGAATTTTGTCCTAGAGGTCACGCCTTTCATTTGAGTAAAAAATAGTTGTCGTACAAACTTGTCAGCACTTTTAACCCTTTCGTTACCAAACCGCCCAAAGCCGCCCGAAAAATGTTTTGGTTAATGTGACCACACCGCCCAAACCCGCCCGTATTTACCTATTTATATTTAAATGAGAATATCAGAGCAAATCACTCTATTACATTCGTGAAAGCACGTGATTATACTTCGTAAACAGTTCATCTACAGTTTGTACAACGATCGAAGTGTAATTTTAATTCCGTGAATTTTGGGAGATCTTTTTCCGAAATTTTTTTTGTATTGTGTTTTCAAAATTTGTAATTCTGACAAAAAATGGATACGAATTACATCATATCAAGCAGCGAGTCAGAATTTGAAGGATTTTCTACTGAAGACCCTGATGAATCTAACTCTATGACTGAGAAAAAAACAGGACGTGGTATTTGGTAATGAATCTGATGTTTCATTTTCCGAAAGTGAAAACAGTGAATCCGAGAGCTCCGACAGCGATAAAGAAAATGAATTGGCACCTGAATGGAGTGAAAATTGAAAAACTGTTTCTTTCGGTGATTTTTCTGAAGAAACTGGACCAAGCCACAGACTTTCCCGGGAGAGTAAAGCCTTAGACTATTTCTTTTTACTTTTTCGAATGAGACTTTTTGAAATCATTACGGCGGAAACGAACCGTTACGCTAAATGTAAACAAAGCGAAAGAAAGGATAGTTAGTGGTTTCCCACAACCTTAAATGAAATTAAGACTATTTTGCCATAAATATTATTATGGGTATCAGAAAGTTACCCAGAATAACAAATTCTATCGTAAAATTATGTTGTATACCCAATTGATTATTAGCTAATAACCCATTTTCTATAGCGATGTTTGAACAAAATTTTGATAATTTTATACTTTGTTGAATTTACCTGTATCTACCTGTAATTAGAGTCACTTTGTGACAAAAATCGTAGTATATAATTGTTTGAGAACATTTCATTAAATTATCTTCCAAAAATCACATTAAAATATTGATAAATAAAAATGTTATAGTTGTTTAATGAAACCAAACTAATTTTTTACTTACGTTAGAAATTACTTGAAACACCTAAGGGGTGTATTTTGGTCAGAAATATAGAATCGAAAGGGTTCATAGGTGTGCATATTTTCAGTTCAACCGACCGACCATATAATGCACACTTCATATATATATATATATATATATATATATATGTGTGTGTGTGTGTGTGTGTGTGTGTGTGTGTGTGCACGCATTATATTTACAAATTATATATATATGTATAAATTAAATTTGAGATAAAAACACTAAGAGGCAAAAAAAACAAAAAAACAAATACGTAAAAATAAAAATATTATATAGAAAATATAGAAAATTTAAAAATTTCAATTATTTAAATTTAGAATAAAAATTATTAAATTATATTTATAATTTGTTTAAAAATATATATAACTATCAAAAAGTATTAAAAAGTTTAATATACATAAATACAGTTATATACACTTTGTATATTTACATTATATATACATATTTATATATCGAACACACACACACACACATATATAAATGAACGCAATGAATATCTGATTCATAATATTTGTTCTCATGATTGTGTGTTGTTGGTGTTAATGATAATACTCCCTATGAATGCAGGCAGATAGATCAAAGAACGCCGTCTGACGAACTTATAAAGGAAAAGTGAAAGGGAGTTGAAGGGAATACATTAAATAACGGGAGTGGAATTGTCAAAGTTATACAATGAAGGAGAGTAAAAGGGGAATGGAGGAAATAGCGTGAGTGAGAAAGATGGCCCCTAGCAACCACACCTTTCAAGATAGGGATTTCTAACGTCGCCCACAGGCATCGTCACCTCATTCTACATGTCCCTGTAAATTTTTGAGCGAATCGGACGGGACGTTCTGGCATTGAAAGCGAGCCAAACGGTAAAAATGCATTTCAGTTTTATATATATATATATATATATATATATATATATATATATATATATATATACTTGTTACCATTTAGTCCTTTTGCAACATTGAAATAGTCCTTCCGATACTTATGCCCTGAATGATCATACCCTACAATTATTCATATATTCGGGTATATTTCTATTTATATTTATTTTCCAATTGCTAATGCTCTCTGTCAATCAATTCGCAGACTGACCATTTCCAAAGACACCCATCTTCATATCTGTCTTACATCCCCCTCCCTCTCTTCTGAACTTTCTTTCTCATCATCTTTCTTTCCTTTCTCTCCTCTATTGTTTTGAGGAGTATTTATTCTCCCTTTATCATTTCACTTAAATATAATTTCAAACTATTTCCTTTACTTTTCACAGACTGACCATTTCCAAAGATAAACTTTTTATAGTCCTCTTCCTTCCCCCTCCCTCTTTCATGTGCTTTCTCCTTCTCACCACGCTTACTTTCTGTCTCTCGTCTACTTTATGTTTTGGCGAGTACTTATTTATTTATCTATTCATTTATTTATTTATTTATTATTTGTGTCTTTACTATTTCTCTTAACATGATTTGATTTTAAAATATTTTACTCTTTATACTCTTTTACTCTCTTACTTGTTTCAGTCATTTGACTGCTGCCATGCTGGAGCACAGCCTTTAGTCGAGCAAATCGACACCAGGAATTATTGTTTGTAAGCCTAGTACTTGTTATAACGGTGTCTTTTGCCGAACCGCTAAGTTACGGGGACGTAAACACACCAGCATCGGTTGTCAAGCGATGTTCGGGGGACGAACACGGACACGCAAACATATACACAAACACATACATATGTATGTATGTATATATACATATATATATATATATATATATATATATATATATATATATATATATATATACATACATACATACGACAGGCTTCTTTCATTTTCCGTCTACCAAATTCACTGACAAGGCATTGGTCAGCCCGAGGCTATAGAAAACACTTGCCCAACGCGACACACAGTGGGACTGGACCCGGAACCATGTAGTTCGTAAGCAAGCTACTTACCACACAGCCACTCCTACGCCTATTTTGTTTAATTTTTATTCAGTTTTCCACTTCAGTCCTTCACATCTTTCATTCTTTCTTTTTATAATTACAATATTGTCGTTTTCTCTCTCACATATTTCTTTCTTTCTTCGTCTCCCTTTATCTTTCTCTGATCATATCTTTTTCATCCTTCCCTCTCAAAATTCTTATAAAATCTCGCACCATCTGCCCAACTCAACACATTAGGCATATATAACGTGATGCAGTAAGATGTTCCCTGATGATCCGTTGTTGTTAAGAATCCATTCCACTTGAAACATCCAATGCAGTGTCGCAAAGAACTAGAATAGTGAAACGTACGATGGAACGAACAATCTAGCCTTGAGTTTATCGGAATTTGTCATGCATATATATGCGTGTGTGTGTATGTTCGTGCAGGCGTAAATGTATTCGTAAATATTGACATACAGACTCAACATCGATAGTTATTGTTAAGATATTGCTCAAAAATACGTTTTATCGCTGTCGAGCCTGTTGAGGGTGAGAGAGATGAGTAACAGGAAAAGATAATTAACGGAATTATAATTGTTGGAAGCTGTAGCGACACGGTATACAATGTTCTGATTAGCAGATATTTCTAATTAAGTGAAAGTCTCCGCCACATCACATCGCAATTCGAAGGCAAAGCATTTGAAATCCAAAAACGAGAGATTGATAGGAAATAATTAATAAGCGAAAGATACGGTGAAGCCCTAGCAGTCTGAAAACATTTTAGGGGTTACTGATTGCATGGGACATATTTTCAGTTAAACTTAGAAACTTTTCTTTACAACCTTGATAATATGTAGCTGCCTGGTCAATATTGAAAAGAGAAAGCAAACCACATACATACACACACGTGCATACATGGTTACATAGATATATACATACAAACATACACACATAAATACCTACATACATATACATACATACGTACATATACATACATACATACATACATACATGCATACATACATACATACGTACATATACATACATACATACATACATACATACATACATACATACATACATACATACATGTATGCATGGATGCATATATAATTAAACTGCCCTGGTTGCTAGCTGTAAGGTGAAACAAGGAAGGATGTGTAGGATTACAGGGTTTGAGAGGTAAATATATCAATCAGACACACAAGCACTCACATACTCTCTCTCACACACACACACACACACACACACACACACACACTGACGCTCATACACAGAAGTATGCAGCGACATTCAATATCCTTATTGTCGCCCGTAATTCAAGTACCATGCAGTTTTGATATATTTCTTCGTATTACAGTTGAAATTCTTGTTCACATTCTCATAATTAATCGGTGAATCATGCTCTGCTCTATTTTAAACAAACCTACACGTTGTATTATTATTTTTACTTCCTAATTCAATGAATAATCACAAATATCTTTGTATAGAAATCAACTTCTCTCTGGGCAAACGATATTTCAGCAAAGAAGCATTAAACGATATTCACGATAAATGCAGGATAAAACAATGATAATCTTGGCAGCGTTTTCTGGAAGTTGAATGTAGTCTTCGAAGAAGGCTCAAAAGTACTCCTTAATTTTGGTGATGCATGACCTGTAGGAGCGCAGATATTTCCATCTTGGTATTGGGTATGTAAGGGAATATTAGGGTTTGGATTTAGCTATAAGCATTTAAAATCCTTTTCAATTTAATACTATGATACATTGGTTGTTAGATGCAAAGTGAAAAAAGGACGACAAATATCATAATAGGTTTTGACATGTAAATACATAAATAACACACACACACATACACATACAGGCACGCACTCACACATGTGCACATTCTCTCACGCATAAAGCCACGTTCAGTCTCCTTTATCTCTCTCGGAATTCATGTACCACGCAGATTTATTTAATTTGTTTGTATTCGATTTGGAATGTTTGTTGAAATCCTCATTAATACCCTGCCCTATTTTAAACATACCCAGGTGTTGCCATGTAACATCAACCCGTAGCAACGAGAAATGCAGCAACAAAATCATTAGCAATAAAGTTTAGGTTGAACCTATTTTCATAGGTATACACGTACTTGCCGTGCTCCCTATCTACCTGCCTATATACATACACACACGAATATGCATACATACACACATACATGCATACATGCATACATAGATACATACATATTACATGCATTCATACATACATAAATACCTACCTACATGCACACATGCATACACACATAAATGCATATATATATATAAATATATATATATATATATATATATATATATATATATATATATATATATATATATATATACACTTTATTTTGTGTGTGTTCGTCTTTCAGCACGTAAAAAGCACCATCCGAACGTGGCCGATTCCAGAGCCGCCTTGACTGGCTTCTGTGCCAGTGGCACGTAAAAAGCACCAACCAATCGTTGCCGCTGAAAGCCCTCCTGGCACCTGTGCCGGAGGCACGAAAAAAGCACCCACTACACTCACAGAGTGGTTGGCGTTAGGAAGGTCATCCACCTGTAGAATCACTGCCAGATAAGACTGGAGCCTGGTGCAGCCTCCTGGCTTCCCAGACTCCGGTCATACTGTCCAACCCGTGCTAGCACGGAAAACGGCTGTTAAACGATGATTATGATGATGATTCTCCCTCTTTGTTTCTCTCTCCTTTCTCTCTCACTTTCCCTCTGTTTCTTTTCTTATCTCTCGGACTCTCCCTCGCTTTCTCTTACTCTCTATTTTTATCTATCTCTCTCCCATTTATAAACAACAAAAGATCTTGAGTAAGTTGAGAAATAAAATATTTAGAAAGATCAATCATAAATATCAGGCAGTGGCAACGGAAAGGTCTGCTTCAAGGCAGACAGCAAAACGCTAACATTTAAAAGGGACAGACGAACTTGCGAACTGAATAAAAATAATAAAATATTGGAAAGCAAAGTTTGAAGGGATAGAATCTGAGGATAGTAGAGTCACCATGGCTGGCATTTCTTAACAACGGACAGCAACATTGACAGTTAAACGGCTGGCATAAAACTTTCAACTTGACGTAAAAAAAATTCGTGAACACCAACTTTTGAAGTGATTCTTTCTCACGACAGTAGACTCACCATGGCAAGCATTCAAAATCTCTTCATCATGGACGGCAACACTTTGAAGATTAAAAGGCTGGCGCAAATGTTTTAGCTTGATGTAACAGAGAATTCCCAAACACTCGCTCCTTTAAATTTTAATCCCCTTCCAGCCCCATTTATACCCCTTTTCACATTTTGGTTAAGATATCCCGATTTCATTCGGGTCTACTGGGGCCACCTTTTATAAGATGAGGAATTTTGTCCTAGAGATCACGCCTTTCATTTGAGGAAAAAATAGTTGTCATGCAAACTTGCCAGCACTTTTAACCCTTTCGTTGCCAAACCGCCCAAAGCCGCCCAGAAAACATTTTGGTTAATGTGACCACACCGCCAAAACCCGCCCCTATTTTCCTATTTATATTTAAATGAGAATATCAGAGCAAATCTCTTTATTACATTCGTGAAAACACGTAATTATACTTCGTAAACAGTTCATCTACAGTTTTGTACAATGATCGAAGTGTAATTTTAATTCCGTGAATTTTGGGAGATTTTTTTCCGAAATTTGTTCCTATTGTGTTTTCAAAATTTGTAATTCTGACAAAAAATGGATACGAATTTCATCATATCAAGCAGCGAGTCAGAATTCGAAGGATTTTCTACTGAAGACCTTGATGAATCTAACTCTATGACTGAAAAAACACCGCACGTGGTATTTAATAATGAATCTGATGTTTCATTTTCCGAAAGTGAAAACAGTGAATCTAAATGCTCCGACAGCTATAAGGAAAATGAATTGGCACCTGAATGGAGTGAAAATTGAAAAACTGTTTCTTTCGGTGATTTTTCTGAAGAAACTGGACCAAGCCACAGACTTTCCCGGGAGAGTAAAGCCTTAGACTATTTCTTTTTACTTTTTCGAATGAGCCTATTTGAAATCATTACGGCAGAAACGAACCGTTACGCTAAATGTAAACAAAGCGAAAGAAAGGATAGTTAGTGGTTTCCCACAACCTTAAATGAAATTAAGACTATTTTGCCATAAATATTATTGTGGGTATCAGAAAATTACCCAGAATAACAAATTCTATCGTAAAATTTTGTTGTATACCCAATTGAATATTAGCTAATAACCCATTTTCTATAGCGATGTTTGAACAAAATTTTAATAATTTTATATTTTGTTGAATTTACCTGTATCTACCTGCAATTAGAGTCACTTTGTGACAAAAATTATAGTGTAGAATTGGTTGAGAACATTTCATTAAATTATCTTCCGTAAATCACATTAATATATTGATAAATAAAAATGTTATAGTTGTTTAATGAAACCAGAATAAATTTATGATTATGTTAGAAATTAATTGAAACACATAAGGGGTGTATTTTGGTCAGAAATATAGTAACGAAAGGGTTCATAGGTGTGCATATTCTCAGCTGAACCGACCGACCACATAAAGCACACATTATATATATATATATATATGTGTGTGTGTGTGTGTGTGTGTGTGTGTGTGTGTGTGTGTGTGTGTGTGTGTATGTGTGTGTGTGCACGCATTATATTCACAGTTATATATATATATGTATAAATTAAATTAGAGATAAAACCACTAATAGGCCAAAAAACAAAAACAAAACATAAAAAAATATATAGAAAATATATAAAATAGAAAAATTGAAATTATTTAAATTTAAAATAAAAATTATTAAATTTTATTTATAATTTGTTTAAAAATATATATAACTATCAAAAATTATTAAAAGGTTTAATATACATAAATACAGATATATACACTTTGTATATTTACATTATATATACATATTTATATATCGAACACACACACACACATATATAAATGAACGCAATAAATATCTGATTCATAATATTTGTTCTCATGATTGTGTGTTGTTGGTGGCAATGATAATTCTCCCTATGAATGCAGGCAGATAGATCAAAGAATGCCGTCTGACGAAATTATAAAGGAAATGTGAAATGGATTTGAAGGGAATACGTTAAATAACGGTAGTGGACATTGTCAAAGTTATGCTTGAATGAGAGTAAGAGGGGAATAGAGGAAATAGCATGAGTGAGAAGGATGGCCCCTAGCAACCACACCTTTTAAGATAGGGATTTCTAACGTAGCCCACAGGCATCGTCACCTCATTCTACATGTCCCTGTAAATTTTAGAGCGAATCGGACGGGACGTTGTGGCATTGAAGGCGAGCCAAACGGTAAAAATGCATTTCAGTTTTATATATATATATATATACGTGTTACGATTTAGTCCTTTTGCAACATTGAAATAGAGCTTCCGGTACTTATGCCCTGTATGATAATACCCTACTATTATTCATATATTCGGGTATATTTCTATTTAAATTCATTTTCCAACTGCTAATGCTCTCTGTCAATGAATTCACAGACTGACCATTTCCAAAGACACCCATCTTT